>NW_021681041.1:7725-7873 GCF_001412515.2 Diachasma alloeum
TCGCGGAAATTCTGGGAACACTTATTGGGAATTTTTATCGCGTTGCCGTAATACGGAAATTTCAAGGAATTTCGTCATTGCAAATTAAAAATTTCTATGAATTGAAGTCCAATGATATGTGTACGTCCACGTGAAAAGGGCCCATATT
>NW_021681041.1:8212-8503 GCF_001412515.2 Diachasma alloeum
TTAGGAGTGGAGGAATGAATTTTCAAAAGCGCGGAGAAACCCCGAACGGGGTTTCATCCCTTAATCTCTGTAACAAAAAAATATAAACTGCCATGAAAGTCATGGGCCAGTGAGAAAAATAATTGTTTCGCGGCGCACAGTGGCTCCCGGTAATTAAAAATTCACCTCTCCCCTCCTAATTAAGATTAAGGGATGAAAAAAGGGCAGTTCGACGAAGAATTAAATTCTCCATTAATTAACCGTCATTCATCCCTTAATCTCTGTAACAAAAAAATATAAACTGCCATGAAA
>NW_021681041.1:8713-9473 GCF_001412515.2 Diachasma alloeum
GCGCACACTGACTTTTCACCATTCGCCCGTGAATTAAAAATTCAACTCTTCCCTCCTAATTGAGATTAAGGGATGAAAAAGGGTCAATTCGACGGACAATTAAATTTCCCATCAATTAACCTTCTTTCATTCCTTAATCTCCGTAACAAAAAAATAATAACTGAAATGAAGAAAAAAATGAGAAAAATAATTTTTTGTCGCCCCGCACCCTGACTTTTCACGATTCGCCCGCGAATTAAAAATTCATCTCTCCCCTCCTAATTGAGATTAAGGGATGAAAAAACGGCAGTTCGACGGAGAATTAAATTCCCCATCAATTAACCCTTTTTCATCCCTTAATCTCTGTAACAAAAAAATATAAACTGCCCAGAAAGTCAGGGGCCCTTGAGAAAAATAATAGTTTCGCGGCGTCCAGTGACTCCCGGTAATTAAAAATTCACCTCTCCCCTCCTAATTGAGATTGAGGAATTAAAAAGGGGCAGTTCGACGGAGAATTAAATTCCCCATCAATTAACCCTTTTTCATCCCTTAATCTCAATTAGGGGGGGAGAAGTGAATTTTTAATTCGCGGGCGAAAGGTGAAAAGTCACTGCGCGCCGAGAAGAAAATTATTTTTCTCACTGGCCCATGATTTTTTTCGTAGTTTGCATTTTTTTGCTAGAGAGATTAAGGGATGCAACGGCGATCGATTGATGAGAAATTTAATTGTCCGTCGAACTGCTTTTTTTTCATCCCTTAATCTCAATTAGGAGGGGAGAGG
>NW_021681041.1:9643-10150 GCF_001412515.2 Diachasma alloeum
AGTCAGTGTGCGCTGCCAAAGAATTATTTTTCTTACTGGCCCCTGAGTTTCGTGGCAGTTTACATTTTTGGTTACAAAGTTTAGGGGATGAAAGACGGTTAATTAATGGAGAATTTAATTCTCCGTCGAATTGCCTTTTTTCATCCCTTAATCTCAATTAGGAGGGCAGAAGCGAATTTTTAATTCACGGGCGAATAGTGAAAAGTCAGTGTCAGCCGCGAAATAATTATTTTTCTTACTAGCCCATGACATCCATGGCAGTTTTTATTTTTTTGTTACAGAGATTAAGGGATGAAAGAGGGTTAATTGATGGGGAATTTAATTCTCCGTCGAATTGCCCTTTTTTCATCCCTTAATCTCAATTAGGAGGGCAGAAGCGAATTTTTAATTCACGGGCGAATAGTGAAAAGTCAGTGTCAGCCGCGAAATAATTATTTTTCTTACTAGCCCATGACATCCATGGCAGTTTTTATTTTTTTGTTACAGAGATTAAGGGATGAAAGAGGG
>NW_021681041.1:10319-11988 GCF_001412515.2 Diachasma alloeum
CAGGCGAATAGTGAAAAGTCAGTGTGCGCTGCCAAAGAATTATTTTTCTAACTGGCCCCTGAGTTTCATGGCAGTTTATATTTTTTGTGACAAAGTTTAAGGGATGAAAGAGGGTTAATTAATGGAGAATTTCATTCTCCGTCGAGCTGTCTGTTTTTCATCCCTTAATCTCTGTAACAAAAAAATATAAACTGCCATGATACTCAGGGGCCAGTAAGAAAAATAATTCTTTGGCAGCGCACACCGACTTTTCAGTATTCGCCTGCGATTTAAAAATTCACCTCTCCCCTCCTAATCGAGATTAAGGGATGAAAGAGGGTTAATTAATGGAGAATTTCATTCTCCGTCGAGCTGTCTGTTTTTCATCCCTTAATCTCGATTAGGAGGGGAGAGGTGAATTTTTAATTACCGGGAGTCACTGTGCGCCGCGAAACTATTATTTTTCTCACTGGCCCATGACTTTCATGGCAGTTTTTTTTTTGTTACAGAGATTAAGGGATGAAAGGGGGTTAATTGATGAGTAATTTAATTCTACGTCGAAATGCCTTTTTTTCATCCCTTAATCTCAATTAGGAGGGGAGAGGTGAATTTTTAATTCGCGGGCGAATGGTGAAAAGTCAGGGTGCGCCGCGAAAAAAATTATTTTTCTTACTGGTCCCTGACTTTCATGGCAGTTTTTATTTCTTTGTTACAGAGATTAAGGGATGAAAGGGGGTTAATTGATGAGGAATTTAATTCTCCGTCGAAATGCCTTTTTTTCATCCCTTAATCTCAATTAGGAGGGGACAGGTGAATTTTTAATTCGCGGGCGAATGGTGAAAAGTCAGAGTGCGCCGCGAAGAAAATTATTTTTCTTACTGGCCCCTGAGTTTCATGGCAGTTTATATTTTTTTGTTACAGAGATTAAGGGATGAAAGAGGGATGAAGAGGGAATTTAATTCTCCGTCGAATGGCCCTTTTTTCATCCCTTAATCTCAATTAGGAGGGGACAGGTGAATTTTTAATTCCCGGGAGTCACATTGCGCCGCAAAACAATCATTTTTCTCACTGGCCCCTGACTTTCTTGGCAGTCTATATTTTTTTGTTACAGACATTAAGGGGTGAAAGAAGGTTAATTGATGGGGAATTTAATTCTCCGTCGAATGGCCCTTTTTTCATCCCTTAATCTCGATTAGGAGGGGAGAGGTGAATTTTTAATTACCGGGAGTCACATTGCGCCGCAAAACAATCATTTTTCTCACTGGCCCATGACTTTCATGGCGTTTATATTTTTTTGTTACAGAGATTAAGGGATGAAAGAGGGTTAATTGATGGGGAATTTAATTCTCCGTCGAATTGCCCTTTTTTCATCCCTTAGTCTCAATTAGGAGGGGAGAGGTGAATTTTTAATTCCCGGGAGTCACATTGCGCCGCAAAACAATCATTTTTCTCACTGGCCCATGACTTTCATGGCAGTTTATATTTTTTTGTTACAAAGACTAAGGGATGAAAGAGGGATGAAGAGGGAATTTAATTCTCCGTCGAATTGCCCTTTTTTCATCCCTTAGTCTCAATTAGGAGGGGAGAGGTGAATTTTTAATTACCGGGAGTCACTGTGCGCCGCGAAACTATTATTTTTCTCACTGGCCCATGACTTTCATGGCAGTTTTTATTTTTTTGTTACAGAGAT
>NW_021681041.1:15013-16247 GCF_001412515.2 Diachasma alloeum
CGAGACGGAGACTTCTCTCTCGCACAAAAGGTTCTCATTCCCGGCGCCGGATTTAGGGGTTGGAGCTAGAAAATTGCGTTTAACTTTGAATCCATAGGAGATTCGCGGGTACGATCGAGATAAAATGTGTGGTAAATGTTCTAGTAAAAAATATGGAAGAAAAAAAAAATAAATTCATCGATTCAATGTCAAGATATAAATAGCAACATATATAAAATTCACTCTGAATAAATAAACAAGCTATTGAGAAAAACACTGATATTCCGAATTACAAAAAAAAAAATTCATTAACTTCAATTTTTTAAATGGAAAACATTTTTTTTTCCCATCTGATCTTCACACGGCTCTGGGGGATGAACGGTTGGGAATAGGGGTAAAGTGTTCCAAATATTTTTTATGTAGAATTTTTAGCTCTACAACTTTGTATATCACATTTTTGGACGTACGGCGCNTTTTTTTTTCAATAGCTTGTTTATTTATTCAGAGCGAATTTAATATATGTTGCTATTTATATCTTGACATTGAATCGATGAATTTCTTTTTTTTTTCTTCCATATTTTTTATTAGAACAGTTACCACAAATTTTGTCTTGATCGTACCCGCGAAACTCCTATGGATTCAAAGTTAAACGCATGCGTTTCCTACGCCCAAATCACAAATTGTATCAAAAATGGAGCCTGATTAGCAAACATTCGTATGTTAGACCTTCGTTCATTGGACTACTCCGGACTCACTCGACGCCGGAGAGCCGTTCGGGGTTTCTCCGTGCTTTTGAAAATTCAGTCGTCCGCTCCTACTTGAGATTAAGTAATAAAACCGCTGTCATTTATTGAGAATTTAATTCTCTATCGATCAGCATCGGTTTCATTCCTTCATCTTAATTAGGGTGGGAGAAATGAATTTTCCAATCGGGAGAGCCCCTCCGGGCTCACTCGACGTCGGAAAGCCGTTCGGGGTTTCTCCGCGCTTTTGAAAATTCATTCCTCCGTTCCTAACTGAGATTAAGAGATGAAACCGATGTCATTTATTAAAAATATAATTCTCAATTGGTAAGCTTTGGTTTTATTACTTCATCTTAATTAGGGAGGGGAGAAATTAATATTTGAATGAGAAGAACTTGTTCGGAGTTACTGCGCGCTTTGAAAATTCATTCCTCCTCTCCTAATAGAGACTAAGGGAATGAAACCACTGTCATTTATTGAGAATATTATTCTCGATCGATAGATGTTGCGTT
>NW_021681041.1:16939-17697 GCF_001412515.2 Diachasma alloeum
TTCATTATACTATTGATTATAATATGTTCGATTTTACATTCCTGACAATTATTACAAAATGCGAGGAGCTACCGTATTGAGAACCCCTTTCCGGTTATCGACAAGTTAATGCTCCGGCCCTACCATACCAACAGTTCCGTACGCTCCATCGTAGTCCATGCGCCACCGCCCCGAATTTTGCTGTTGAAAACTTTACATTGGCCCTGTTTATCTCCCCTATAATCTCTGCTCCCAAAGAGGATTGACTAAAGTACAGGCTCAGATCTCGGGGTTGGAGTGACCCCAAGCGAAAAATAGTTCGACGCTAACGGAGGGATGGCGCCACGGTCGAATCTGACGGCTGGGCGAACTGCCTGTGCGGGTAACTCGGCAGTAGCAGTCTCGCTGTCACAGGGATAGTTTCGGAGGGAAAGTTATCCCCTCCTCGTCGTCAACATGTTCTTAATGTTTCTCAGGTAATNAACGTCGCGCCGGGCCGACTGCGCCCTAAAGGCTGCGCACTATTACCCGAGAGGAGTGGGGAGCGTGTGGGAATTCCCATCTGGCATCACTGGTCTCGCTGTCACAGGGATAGTTTCGGAGGGAAAGTTATCCCCTCCTCGTCGTCAACATGTTCTTAATGTTTCTCAGGTAATTCATTTGCTGGCTAATTAATATGAAGGAATGAAACAGACGGTGTGATGGAGAATTAAATTCCCCATCAATCGATCCCCGTTGCATCCCTTAATTTCTGTAACAAAAAAATACAAACTACGGCA
>NW_021681041.1:17974-18316 GCF_001412515.2 Diachasma alloeum
CATGGAAATAACAGCGGAGAAAGAAAAATAATTGTTTTGCGGCGCAAAGTGACTCCCGGTCATTAAAAATTCACCTCTCTTCTCCTAATTGAGAATAAGAGATGAAAAAGCGGCAGTTCAACGGAGAATTAAATTCTGCATTAATTAACCGTCTTGCATCCCTTAATCTCTGTAACAAAAAAATAAAAACTGCCATGAACGTCAGGGGCCAGTAAGAAAAATAATTGTTTCGCGGCGCACAGTGACTTCCGGTAATTAGAAATTCACCTCTCCCCTCCTAATTGAGATTAACGGATGAAAAAAAGGCAATTCGATGGAGAATTAAATTCTCCATTAATTAAC
>NW_021681041.1:18517-18717 GCF_001412515.2 Diachasma alloeum
CATGGAAATAACAGCGCAGAAAGAAAAATAATTGTTTTGCGGCGCAAAGTGACTCCCGGTCATTAAAAATTCACCTCTCTTCTCCTAGTTGAGATTAAGAGATGAAAAAATGGCAGTTCAACGGAGAATTAAATTCTGCATTAATTAACCGTCTTTCATCTCTTAATCTCTGTAACAAAAAAATAAAAACTGCCATGAAA
>NW_021681041.1:19547-34363 GCF_001412515.2 Diachasma alloeum
CGCCGAGAAGAAAATTATTTTTCTCACTGGCCCATGACTTTGCCGTAGTTTGTATTTTTTTGTTACAGAGATTAAGGGATGCAACGGGGATCGATTGATGGGGAATTTAATTCTCCATCACACCGTCTGTGTTTCATTCCTTAATATTAATTAGCCAGCAAATGAATTACCTGAAAAACATTAAGAACATGTTGAGGACGAGGAGGGCATAAGTTCCCCTCCAAAACTATCCCTGAGACAGCGAGAACTTTACTGCCGAGTTACCCGCACAGGCAGTTCGCCCAGCCGTCAGATTCGACCGTGGCGCCATCCCTCCGTTGGGGTCGAACTATTTTTCGCTTGGGGTCACTCCAATCCCGAGATCTGAGCCTCTACTTTAGTCAATCCTCTTTGAACACTGCTTTCCGTAATCAATTTCAACTCGGCTACGAACTTTAGTTGACGAGTGTACTAAGGTATGATAGAGACAGGTATGATGAAGCGAGGAAACAGGGGACAAGTTCGCCCGAGCGCCAGAGCGTGGCGTTCCGGTCGATTTATACTTCCCCTCATCTCCTTGAGTCTCCCACCACTAGCTATGATTTCACTGGAGGGAACGTTATGAAATTTATATTTTAAGTCAAAATAATTAGCCCCGTATGAAATTTACATGTACAATGCGAAGAAAAATAAAAAAATGCAAATATATGCATGGTTTTTCATGTACTATTTCGTTAATAGTCAATGGCCCGCTCACTCTTTCATTAATGGGGTGTTTTTTATCTTATATGTGATTTCATTCTTTTTTTACTGAAAATAATTACCAAGATTGAGAGTGAAATCACTGCTCAATGTAATAGCATTTAAAAAAAATGAAAATGCATTTTTGTTCAATGTTGAACAATATTTATTTTTCGCGTGAAAATATCTCGCAAATGTTGTTTGTTTATGTCTGCTCCAAAACGTACTCCAATAGATTTGAACACATGACTCTCAGTCAATCTTTATCGCTCGACCCATGGAATAATTTGCTGAGAATCATATACTGTTTTCATCTCAATATTTTTTAATCCTGTTCTTCTCGATTGAACACAAAATTTTATTTTCATCACGCTGTGACGAAAAGTGAACTTTTCGGCACGCTCCGCGTGCCTAAAAGTCCAATTTCCGCCACATTGTGATGAAAAATATTGTTCGTAACTCGTGAAAAAATTTTTTTTTAGCTCGTGGGATTATATCACTTGCCTTCGGCTCGTGATATAAACCTCCCACTCGCCAAAAAACACTTTGCACTCGTTACGAAATATACTATTTCATCACACTGTATCGGAAAAGTAACTTTCCAGTCACGTTCCGCTTCCCTTCACGTGCCTGGAAAGCACCTTTCCGACACATTGTGATGAAAAATTTTGTTCGTAACTCGTGAAAAAAAGGGTTTTTGGCGAGTGGGAGGTTTATATCACGAGCCGAAGGCGAGGTGAAAGCGAGTGATATAAACCTCCCACTCNTAGCTATGATTTCACTGGAGGGAACGTTATGAAATTTATATTTTAAGTCAAAATAATTAGCCCCGTATGAAATTTACATGTACAATGCGAAGAA
This sequence comes from Diachasma alloeum, assembly GCF_001412515.2. Lineage (NCBI taxonomy): Eukaryota > Metazoa > Arthropoda > Insecta > Hymenoptera > Braconidae > Diachasma > Diachasma alloeum. The sequence goes on from NW_021681041.1 coordinate 21,129, forward strand.
AAATAAAAAAATGCAAATATATGCATGGTTTTTCATGTACTATTTCGTTAATAGTCAATGGCCCGCTCACTCTTTCATTAATGGGGTGTTTTTTATCTTATATGTGATTTCATTCTTTTTTTACTGAAAATAATTACCAAGATTGAGAGTGAAATCACTGCTCAATGTAATAGCATTTAAAAAAAATGAAAATGCATTTTTGTTCAATGTTGAACAATATTTATTTTTCGCGTGAAAATATCTCGCAAATGTTGTTTGTTTATGTCTGCTCCAAAACGTACTCCAATAGATTTGAACACATGACTCTCAGTCAATCTTTATCGCTCGACCCATGGAATAATTTGCTGAGAATCATATACTGTTTTCATCTCAATATTTTTTAATCCTGTTCTTCTCGATTGAACACAAAATTTTATTTTCATCACGCTGTGACGAAAAGTGAACTTTTCGGCACGCTCCGCGTGCCTAAAAGTCCAATTTCCGCCACATTGTGATGAAAAATATTGTTCGTAACTCGTGAAAAAATTTTTTTTTAGCTCGTGGGATTATATCACTTGCCTTCGGCTCGTGATATAAACCTCCCACTCGCCAAAAAACACTTTGCACTCGTTACGAAATATACTATTTCATCACACTGTATCGGAAAAGTAACTTTCCAGTCACGTTCCGCTTCCCTTCACGTGCCTGGAAAGCACCTTTCCGACACATTGTGATGAAAAATTTTGTTCGTAACTCGTGAAAAAAAGGGTTTTTGGCGAGTGGGAGGTTTATATCACGAGCCGAAGGCGAGGTGAAAGCGAGTGATATAAACCTCCCACTCGCCAAAAACCACTTGTTTGCACTCGTTACGAAATATACCATTTCTCTCTCATGAAAAAAAAAAATTGATTGGACGGGGATTGGAACTCGCGACGCAAGTAAAATCGGCGTGTGGTGGGAGATCGAATCCGCGTGAGGGGAAGGGACGCAACAGCGCGGATTCCATTGGAACTTGTCACCTGTTTCGGTGTCGGCGACATCAAAGCTTCACCATACCTCCCTGTATCATACCTTAGAGTGTACACATGGTAACAACTGTACACAAATTCATTTGTACATAAAAACAACTATACATAACCACATCTGTCCACCATCCTTGCAGTCGGTCAAACAGTGTCGGTAGAGTAGAAATTTCATTCGTTTTATTTGCAGTCGATATTAATTATGGATGTCGCCATGTGTCCCACTATACCACAAATGATCGTCGAACAAGGTCTATGATTCTACCGGGTGTCTACTGTTAATTACACGCATATGTATCCCAAGTAGACTCTTGAATTAACACTGCGTAGCGCAGTCTCATTCGAATTGAGACATCAATCTAATAGAATTGAATGGTTCAATAAAATTGAAAATGCAAATAAACTCACTGTGAATTTCCAGGGATGGGAACCTCGAATTACATTTGTAATCGAATTACTTGAAAATTACTAAATATATGTGATGTATAAAATTTCTTCGTGAGAGATTTTATTACACTGAGAATTTTTAATTTGTGATTTTCGATTATCAGTTCCAATAAATTATAGTAATCGATAGTAATTACAACGAGAATTCCATCAGAATTTTATTGGGATTAAAAATGAAATCGAATTCATATATATAATTTACAATGCCCATTCGGAATTCCTCCAGTAACTGAAAAGTCTTTTGGCAAAAAATGCTCATTGTGAAGGAAAAAAAATTTGCTGGAGTAAATTACATATTACAGCTGAGATTAAGAATTTCCAATTCCTAACTAAAGAAGGACTTTCGTAATCGTCATTTTCAGATTATAAAATGGTAGAGTAACTGCAATATTCGATTTCAAAACTACAAATTATTCGAGTAATTCTCAGATAATAATTCGGATTACTCATTCAATTTTGTAATCTGACAAATTTGAATTCTCGTGAGTTGTGCCAAAAGGACGTATAGACATTAGTTTCTAGATTTTAGAAACTCCTGTTCTTAAACTTTATCCTTGATGGGATCATAAAAACTAATAAATTCGCGGATTGCTTTTAGAAACAAATATTTTCTAAAACCAATACTGAATTTTTCTTAATGTTGGAAAATTTTCAGATTGAACTAAAAAATTGCAACCGAGGTATTTAAAGGGCGTAAATACCCCATACATCCGGAGGGGTGCCCAAATATCGGGAATTTCAGATGTGAGGAGGGGTGATTTTGCAAAGAGGGAGAGGGGGAAGGAGATTGGGCATTGAGAAATCACAATCGATTAAAATTGAGTTGGTGAGTTTTTCCAAAATATCTTCAAAACTAAAGGAGACTGCAAATTTTTACGAAAATTTCCCCATAAAAAAATGAAAAACATTATCTCGAAAAATTGGGCTCAGGTGACTCAGAATCATCAAAAACGTGGAGATTACATATTCCCTGGGAAAGAGTTCATACGACCTTTTGGCCCAAATTTTCAGTGAAAAAAAATTACGCGTAAAAAAATCAAAAAAATTGTCTCATAAAATTAGGCTTAGATGACTCCGAATCATCACGCATGAAAAAATCGTATAGAAATTTTCTATACGGATTGCGTATAGAATTTCTATAGGATTTTCGAATATGATATTCGGATATTTCTATACGGATATTGTTTATACAAATTATTTCTATACAATTTTTATAGATGTGATCCTATACGACCCACTGCCACATGTATAGAAACATTTCGTATCGAGTTGCGACATTTCTCTACGTTTTCTCTGAAGCGGTTAGACATCGTTCGTATGAAAACAAAAATTTATGTAAAAATTTATGTATCGAAATAATTCGTATAAAAAATAGTCGTATAGAACTATCCGAATATCATATACGGAAATCCTATAGCATTTCTATACCCAATCTATATAGAAAATTTCTATACGATTTTTTCATACGTGATCCAAAACGTGGAGATCTCGTGTTCTCTGGGAAAATGTTTATACGACCTTGTAGCACAAATTTTCGAAAAGTTCAAAAAATTACACTTAAAAAAATCAAATAAACCGCCGTAAAATTGGGCTCAGGTGACCCAGCATCATCCAAAACGTGGAGATTTCATATTTTCTGGAAAGCGTTTATACGACCTTTTGGCCTGAATTTTCAAAAATTTTTAATTCCTTGTAGAAAAATAAAAAAATTGGTTCCGAAAAGATAGGCTCAGATGACTCAGAAATATCTGGAACGTGGAGATTTCATATCCTCCGGGAAAGTGTTTATACGACCTTTTGGCACAACTCACGCGAATTGTTCACTTTAGGGGATAATGAATTTGCACGTTTCAGATGATGCTGAATCGTCTGAGCCCAACCTTTTAGGACAATTTTTTTCTATTTTTTCAAAGGTTCAATTCAAAATTTCTAAAATGTCTTTCATTGTAAAAATGTGCTGAAGAGGGAAACTTAATCCCCTAATTCGATAGATTCCAGAATATTTTTGCCGTGAAACCCTCATTTTTTGGTTGATTAATTTCAGTTATTTATTTTCTGAAATTATTTGTTTTTTTTTTCTAAATTTTAACCGGATGCAAGTTCTAAACTGCAGATTCGAGAATGTAGAAAAAAAATCTTGAATTTACATTTTTTTTCTCTGTGTTATTATTGCAATTCCAAATTACAGAAGGGAATTTGGAAATATTAAAGTAAATTATCCCGTCAACTAAGTAATTAGGAAATAACGAATGAATTATCTAGCTAATCGGAAAATCGTCGACGTCAGATTCCAAATTACCCATGTACTTTGGAGAACTACAATATGAAATTACTTGCCCATTCCAGTAATTCGGTATTGTGAATATTTATTATTCAATAATCTGTAATCTGAGAAATCAAATTCCCGGATAGTCAAGTATTCTCCAATGGCATTTTATTAGATTATTTCTATCGCCGATAGTTAGTAGAGGTCATTGAAAATTCCTTTGAATATTTTGGTAATTTGCGATTAGGACTAATAAAAAAAAAACTATCTCTCAACTTTTTTCAGATTTTTTCGATAGCTCACTTCGGAGATATGATTTTTTCTTAGTTTTTTCATTTTTCTCCAATATCTCGAGTTCTATTTATCCGATTTTGATATTCCATGCGTCAAAATGTTCAATTTTCTACCACCTATAGGAAAATTTTGGGTAAAGTTTTTTATCCAATCCGTAAGTGCTCATAATTACGAAATTTCCAAAGAAAAAGGTAAAAAACTCGAATTTTCGAAATTACGTCACGTTTGATTTTCCTCATGTTTTTTTCGATGATTCTTATAATCAAAATAGTATATTTCGTAACGAGTGCAAAAAAGTGTTTTTTGGCGAGTGGGAGGTTTATATCACGAGCCGAAGGCGAGTGATATAATCCCACGAGCTAAAAAACATTTTTTCACGAGTTACGAACAATATTTTTCATCACAATGTGGCGGAAATTGGACTGTTAGGCACGCGGAGCGTGCCGAAAAGTTTACTTTTCGTCATAGCGTGATGAAAAAAGTATTTTGAGTCGTCATACAAGTTGGGTTTCGTCCAGATATATTTTGATTTTAAATTTTTTCTGTTCGAAATTCCGCAAATTTGGTCAAAACATCCCAAAACATCTTTGATTATAGATCGAAAAAATATGTGATATATAGGTATACATTAAAATTCACTTCATACCATTGATAATTAAAGTCAATCAACTCCATTTTGGGATATTTTGACCAAATTCGCAGAATTTCGAAGAGAAAAAATTAAAAATAAAATAGATCCAGGACGAAACCATTTAAAAATTAATTTCTCCCCTCCCTAATTGAGATGAAAGAGTAAAACTAAAGCCTACCGATCGAGAATAGTATTTTTTTATAAATGACATCAGTTTCACTTCTGAATCTCAATTAGGAGCGAAGGAATGAATTTTCAAAAGGGCGGAATAACTCCGAACGGTTCTCCGGCGTCGAGTGAGCCCGGAGGGGCTCCCCCGATTGGAAAATTCATTTCTCCCCCCCTAATTGCAATGAAGGAATGAAAGCAGCATCTATCGATCGAGAATTATATACTCAATAAATGACAGCGGATTCACTCCTTAATCTCTATCAGGAGAGGAGGAATGAATTTTCAAAGCGCGCAGTAATTCCGGACAAGTTCTTCTCAATCAAAAATCTATTTCTGCCCTTCCTAATTGAGATGAAGGAATGAAACCAAAGCCTACCGATCGAGAATTGTATTTCTAATGAATGACATCGGTGTCACTTCTTAATCTCAATTAGGAGCGGAGGAATAAATTTTCAAAAGCGCGGAGTAACCCCGAACGGCTCTCCAGCATTGAGTGAGTCCGGAGGGGCTCCCCCGATTGGAAAATTCATTTCTCCCCCGCCTAATTGGGATGAAGGAATGAAAGCAGCATCTATCGATCGAGAATTATATTCTCAATAAATGACAGCGGTTTCATTCTTTAATCTCTATCAGAAGAGGAGGAATGAATTTTCAAAGCGCGCAGTAACTCCGGAGTTCTTCTCATTCAAAAATTAATTTCTCTCCTCCCTGATTGAGATGAAGGAATGAAAAAAAAGCCTACCGATCGAGAATTGTATTTTTAATGAATGACATCGGTTTCACTTCTTAAGCCCAATTAGGAGCGGAGGAATGAATTTGCAAAAGCCCGGAGTAACCCCGGACGGCTCTCCGGCGGCGAGTGAGCCCGGAGGGGCTCCCCCGATTGGAAAATTCATTTCTCCCCCCCCCTAATTGAGATGAAGGAATGAAAGCAACGTCTATCGATCGAGAATTATATTCTCAATAAATGACAGCGGTTTCATTCCTTAATCTCTATCAGCAGAGGAGTAATAAATTTTCAAAGCGCGCAGTAACTCCGGAGAAGTTTTTCTCATTCAAAAATTAATTTCTCCCCTCCCTAATTGAGATAAAGGAATGAAACCAAAGCCTACCGATCGAGAATTTTATTTTCAATGAATAACCTCGGTTTCACTCCTTAATCTCAATTAGGAGCGGAGGAATGAATTTTCAAAGCGCGCAGTAACTCCGGAGAAGTTTTTCTCATTCAAAAATTAATTTCTCCCCTCCCTAATTGAGATAAAGGAATGAAACCAAAGCCTACCGATCGAGAATTTTATTTTCAATGAATAACCTCGGTTTCACTCCTTAATCTCAATTAGGAGCGGAGGAATGAATTTTCAAAAGCGCGAAGTAACCCCGAACGGCTCTCCGGCGTCGAGTGAGCCCGGGGGGACTCCTCCGATTGGAAAATTCATTTCTCGCCCCCTAATTGGGATGAAAGAACGAAAGCAACGTTATCGATCGAGAATTATATTCTCAATAAATGACAGCGGTTTCATTCCTTAATCTCTATTAGGAGCGGAGGAATGCATTTTCAAAGCGTGGAGTAACCCCGAACGGCTCTCCGACGTCGAGTGAGCCCGGAGGGGCTCCCTGGATTAGAAAATTAATTTCTCCCCCTTAATTGCGATGAAGGAATGAAGGTAACGTCTATCGATCGAGAATTATATTCTCAATAAAAGACAGCGGTTTGATTCCTTAATCTCTATTAGGAGCGGAGGAAAAAATTTTCAAAGCGCGGAGTAACTCTGTACAAGTTCTTCTCATTCAAAAATTAATTTCTCTCTTCCCTAGTTGAGATGACGGAATGAAACCAAAGCCTAGCAATCGGGATTTGTATTTTTAATAAATGACATCGTTTTCACTCCTTAATCTCAATTAGGAGCGGAGAAATGAATTTTCAAAAGGGCGAAGTAACCCCGAACGGCTCTCCGACGTCGAGTGAGCCCGGAGAGGCTCCCCCGATGGGAAAATTCATTTCTGTCCCCCTAATTGCGATGAAGGAATGGAAGCAGCATCTGTCGATCAACAATTTTTCTCTCTAAATTCTAATTCTCTTAGAATTCTTTAATGCCTAAAGGAGGTTAGGCGGTGTATGAGATGAATTTGAGAGTGAATTTCTGTGGTTCCCGGTAGCTTAGTCGGTAAGAGTGCCCGGCGCGTATCTGGGAGACCCGGGTTCGATTCCCGGCTGGGTGAAGCGGAAATTTTTTCTCTCTAAATTCTAATTCTCTTAGAATTTTTTTTTTTTTTTTACAATTATATTCTCAATAAATGACAGCGGTTTCATTCCTTAATCTCTATCAGGCGAGGAGGAATGAATTTTCAAAGCGCGCAGTAACTCCGGACAAGTACTTCTCATTAATTTCTCCCCTCCCTAATTGAGATGAAGGAATTAAACCAAACCGATTGATAATTATATTCTTAATAAATGACATCGGTTTCATTCTTTCATGTCATCTAGGGTGGGGAGAAATTAATTTTTGAATGAGAAGAACTTGTCCAGAGTTACTCCGCACTTTGAAAATTCATTCCTCCGCTCCTACTCGAGATTAAGGAATGGAACCGCTGTCATTTATTGAAAATATAATTCTCGATCGATAGACGTTGCTTTCATTCCTTCATCCCAATTAGGGGGGGAGAAATGAATTTTCCAATCGGGGGAGCCCCTCCGGGCTCACTCGATGCCGGAGAGCCGTTCGGGGTTACTCCACGCTTTTGAAAATTCATTCCTCCGCTCCTAATTGAGATTAAGAAGTGAAACCGATGGCATTCATTAAAAATACAATTCTCGATCCGTAGGCTTTGGTTTCATTCCTTCATCTCAATTAGGGAGGGGAGAAATTAATTTTTGAATGAGAAGAACTTCTCCGGAGTTACTGCGCGCTTTGAAAATTCATCCCTCCGCTCCTACTTGAGATTAACGAATGAAACCGCTGTCATTTATTGAGAATATAATTCTCGATCGATAGTAGCTGCTTTCATTCCTTCATCGCAATTAGGAAGGGGAGGAATTAATTTTGGAATGAGAAGAACTTGTCCGGAGTTACTGGGCGCTTTGATAATTCATTCCTCCTCTCCTGATAGAGATTAAGGAATGAAACCGCTGTCATTTATTGAGTATATAATTCTCGATCGGTAGATGCTGCTTTCATTCCTTCATTGCAATTAGGGGGGGAGAAATGAATTTTCCTTTCGGGGGAGCCCCTCCGGGTTCACTCGACGCCGGAGAACCGTTCGGGGTTATTCCGCCCTTTTGAAAATTCATTCCTTCGCTCCTAATTGAGATTAAAAAGTGAAACCGATGTCATTTATTAAAGATACAATTCTCAATCGGTAGGCTTTAGTTTCACTCTGTCATCTCAATTAGGGAGGGGAGAAATTAATTTTTGAATGGTTTCGTCCTGGATCTATTTTATTTTTAATTTTTTCTCTCCGAAATTCTGCGAATTTGGTCAAAATATCCCAGAATGGAGTTAATTGACTTTGATTATAAACGGTATGAAGTGAATTTTAATGTATACCTATATATCACATATTTTTTCGATCTATAATCAAAGATGTTTTGGGATGTTTTGACCAAATTTGCGGAATTTCGAACAGAAAAAATTTAAAATTTAAATATATCTAGGACGAAACCCAACTTGTATGACGGCTCAAAATACTTTTTTTGATTATAAGAATCATCGAAAAAAACATGACGAAAATCAAACGTGACGTAATATCGAAAATTCGAGTTTTTTTAACTTTTTCTTTGGAAATTTCGTAATTATGATGACTTACGGATTGTATAAAGAACTTTACCCAAAATATTCCTATAGGTGGTAGAAAATTGAACATTTTGACGCATGGAATATCAAAATCGGATAAATAGAACCCGAGATATTGGAGAAAAACGAAAAAACTAAGAAAAATTCATATCTCCGAAGTCAGCTGCCGAAAAAATCTGAAAAAAATTGATGGTTTTTTTAGCCCCCTAGTTGTAGAAAAAATCGCCAACAATTTCCAACAGGGTGAGGCTCAGCCGTTGACTCAAAATCAAACATTGAAATCTCTCTTCTAAAATTCCATTAATTACTCCTCGATAAAATTATATAAATTCACAGCAGGGATGGAAAAATTGGGAATTTGGCGTTCCTGAATATTAAATTGCATTTTTCTTTCGTAATATAAGAAAAATAATTGGAGATTACAATTAAATATCAAGTTGTATATGAGTAACCCATTAATCCTTTAAAATTTATAATTTTTCTGAATCGATTGGGAAATACATGAGTTTTTATTAGTCCTAATCGCAAATTACCAAAATATTCGAAGGAATTTTCAATGACCTCTACTAACTATCGGCGATAGAAATAATCTAATAAAATGCCATTGGAGAATACTTGACTAACCGGGAATTTAATTTCTCAAATTACAGATTATTGAATAATAAATATTCACAATACCGAATTACTGGAGTGGGCAAGTAATTTCATATTGTAGTTCTCCAAATTCCAATTTCAAATTGTAGTTCTCCAAATGGGTAATTTGGATTCTGACGTCGACGATTTTCCGATTAGCTAGATAATTCATTCGTTATTTCCCAATTACTTAATTGACGGGATGATTTACTTAAATATTTCCAAATTCCCTTCTGTAATTTGGAATTGGAATAATGACACAGACGAAAAAAAAAGTAAATTCAAGATTTTTTTTCCACATTCTCGAATCTACAGTTTAGAACTTGCATCCGGCTAAAATTTAGGAAAAAAAAACAAATAATTTCAGAAAATAAATAAATGAAATTAATCGACCAAAAAATGATGGTTTCACGGCAAAATATCCTGGAATCTATCGAATTAGGGGATTAAGTTCCCCTCTTCAGCACATTTTCTAAATGAAAGACATTTTGGAAAATTTGAATTGAACCTTTGAAAAAATGGAAAAAAATTGTGCTAAAAGATTGGGCTCAGACGATTCAGCATCATCTGAAACGTGCAGATTGATTATCCCCTAAAGTGGACAATTCGCGTGAGTTGTGCCAAAAGGTCATATAAACACTTTCCCAGAGGATATGAAATCTCCACGTTTCAGATGTTTCTGAGTCATCTGAACCTATATTTTCGGAACCAAATTTTTTATTTTTCTACAAGGAATTGAAAATTTTTGAAAATTCAGGCCAAAAGGTCGTATAAACACTTTCCCAGAAAATATGAAATCTCCACGTTTTGGATGATGCTGGGTCATCTGAGCCCAATTTTACGGGACAATTTTTTTTATTTTGTCAAGCGTAATTTTTTGAATTTTTCGAAAATTTGTGCCAAAAGGTCGTATAAACGCTTTCCCAGAGAATACGAGAGCTCCACGTTTTGGATGATTCGGAGTCATCTGAGCCTAATTTTATGAGACAATTTTTTTGATTTTTTTACGCATAATTTTTTTTCACTGAAAATTTGGGCCAAAAGGCCGTATGAACTCTTTCCCAGGGAATATGAAATCTCTACGTTTTTGATGATTCTGAGTCATCTGAGCCCAATTTTTCGAAATGTTTTTCATTTTTTATGGGGAATTTTTCAATTTTTTGAAAATTTGGATAAGAAAGTCGTATAAACACTTTCCTTGGGAATAATAAATTTCCACGTTTCAGATATGTCTGGGTCATTTGAACCTAATTTTTCAGAACATAGTTTTTGGTCTGCTTAAAAACAATTAGGAGACTTTTGAAAAATTCGAGCCCAGGGATCGTATACATACTTTTCCAGTAAAATTTTCTTTTCTCAATTTCTTCGCAAAAAACGTTTTCGATGGAAAACAAAAAACATTTTTAATGCAAAAAATCAAAAAAAGGAAAAACAGGGCAGAAATAATGTTTAGATAGAATAGAGTGGAATCTCACCTTCATTTTTGGATACTTTCCGAAACAAACAGTTAGTTCCACAACAAAAATGAAACATCTGCAATCCAGATGGGGAAAGGTGATACAACGCGGAATTTTTAACTCTTTTCGGAATTTTAGGACATTTCTGGTGATGTGAACAACTTTAAACCATGCTTAATCGAAAGAACGGGAAATTTTCGCCAATAATACATACTGAAGACTCAAAAAATGTCTTATCATATCTTCTGACACCCAGAATTTCAACAAAAAAGACGACAAAAAGTCGAAAATCAAAGAAATTGACTTTTCCGACGATAACGGGGAGAGTTTTTCAAAGCTCTTTTGATAGTAGAAAAAAACATCAGAAAATTCTCTACAAAATTAAAATTTTCAAAGAACGAAAGCGGACCAATTTTTGGTGAAATCACTCATAATACAATTTTGTGTTAATCATTCATAGCAGATTAACTCAAAAAATGGTCTCAAAAATGGCGGGCGGGGAGGGGCATGTATTGAGAATTCACAACCAAAAAAAATTGAGTCGGTAAGTTTTTCAACAATATCTGCGAAATTAAGGGAGATAGTGAATTTTTACTGAAAGTTTGAGGGGGGAGGGTTGTACATGGAGAATTCAATAAAACATCCTACCCTCCTCCCGCCCCAAATTTTCAGTAAAAATTGCCTATTTCCCTTAGTTTTGGAGATATTTTTGAAAAACTTGCCGACTCAATTTTTTTGATTGCGAATTCTCAATGCACACGCGCTCTCCCCCAAATTTTCAGTAAAAATTCGCCATCTCCCTTAATTTGGAAGATATTTTTGAAAAATCTATCGACTCAATTTTCTTGGTCGTGAATTCTCAATGCACCTCCCCCCGCCAAATTTTCATAAAAATTCGCGGTCTCCTTTAGTTTCGGAGATATTTTGGAAAAACTCACCAACTCAATTTTAATCGATTGTGATTTCTCAATGCCCAATCTCCTCCCCCCTCTCCCTCTTTCCAAAATCGCCCCTCCTCACATCTGAAATTCCCGATATTTGGGCACCCCTCCGGATGTATGTACGCCCTTTAAATCCCTCGGTTGCAATTTTTTAGTTCAATCTGAAAATTTTCTAAAATTAAGAAAAATTCAGTATTGGTTTTAGAAAATATTTGTTTCTAAAAACAATCCCCGAATTTATTAATTTTTATGATCCCATCAAGGATAAAGTTTAAGAACAGGAGTTTCTGAAGTCTAGAAACTAATGTCTATACGTCCTTTTGGACTAACTCACGAGAATTTAAATTTGTCAGATTACAAAATTGAATGAGTAATCCGAATTATTATCTGAGAATTGCTCGAATAATTTGTAATTTTGGAATCGAATATTGCAGTTACTTTACTATTTTATAATCTGAAAATGACGATTACGAAATTCCTTCTTTAGTTAGGAATTGGAAATTCCTAATCTCAGCTGTAATATGTAATTTACTGCAGCAAATTTTTTTTCCTTCACAATGAGTATTTTTTGCCAAAAGACTTTTCAGTTACTGGAGGAATTCTGAATAGGCATTGTAAATTGTATATATGAATTCGATTTCATTTTTAATCCCAATAAAATTCTGATGGAATTCTCGTTGTAATTACTATCGATTACTATAATTTATCGGAACTGATAATCAAAAATTACAAATCCACCCCCATCCCTCCGCTTGCATGCGTTGTTTGAATAAAAAATAAAAGTGTTAAATGTTTCAACAGAAATTTCGAAAAATGGGATTTGACGAGCGGCTGGAGGGAGGACGCATGTATGTAGAAGGTTGTAATTTTTACCCAACAAGCGGAGAGGGTTGTAGAATCTATTCCAGCCACCCCCATCCCTCCGCCTGTCAGCGTTGTTTGAATAAAAAATAAATTGCACGTGCACTTTTTTCGTGGCATACTGTTATCAATACCACTTAATTAAATGACGCTGAAACTGGCGAACGATTCTAGCGAAAGATAGGCACGACTTTTGCCGCGGACTGTACTCTAGGCGCACTGAGTGCAGGGGCCCGTTTTTTTAAATAAAATTTTAAATTATGTTAAAAAAACGATTGAAATTTATTTTCTAAACAATTATCTTTTTTACGTATTGATTTTCGAACTAAAATATTAATTAATTCAATAAATAAATTAATTTATTCACCCGCGCGGTTTTTTTATCTGTGAAAAATAGACGCATGTATCCGGAGGGATGAAAATTTAGGGGGGTGAGGAGGAGAGGTCTGAGATTCCATTTTTATAAAATTTACCCCTCCGGAAACATGCACTGATTTTTTATAATTTTTTGAAAAATGAATTTCGGGGNTGAAAACACCCGCATATATCCGGAGGGATGAAAATTTAGGGGGGTGAGGGGGAGGGGTCTGTGATTACATTTTTATCAAATTTAGTCCTCCGGAAACGCGCTGATTTTTTATAATTTTTTGAAAAATGAATTTCGGTGAAAATACATGAGTATGTTGTTTCTCCGAGGGGTTGAAGACAGCCGCATGTATCCGGCGGGGTAAATTTTATAAAA
>NW_021681042.1:0-714 GCF_001412515.2 Diachasma alloeum
TAAATTATGTTTTATTTTTTTTCTCCTTCACCCAATATTTACATTATCCTTTGAACCCATAGGGTAAAGTATCAGGAGTACCTGGAATGAGGACACGTTTATCATCATGCCAACTTAACGCTAATTTTGTCTGATTAATGGTATATACATTGTGCTGCATAGATCTTATGGAATTTTGAGGTCTTGATACATTTCGATGATTTTCTAAACATAACTTGTAATCGTCGAAAGTGATGGTTCTGAGGGCTGATCTTTTTACCTCTTTCGCTCGAGATTTTTCTCGCTCGTCCCCAAACATCCAAAAATGTTTCAACGAGTACATTTTTTATCTTAAACCTACAAATTCCGTCATAATCCTACCATTATTTTCATCTTTCATAAGCCCTAATTTTTTCTTATTTACAAGAGGGATGCTATATACATTATTTTCAGGATAATCTGACGTATCAAATTTATGTATATCATTCCTTATAGAATCATAAATATTAGTACCATAAAAATGGGAGATGAGACTGTCAGTATCTGTATACAATAATTTTAAATTTTCATTGAAAGTACTTTTGATGTAATTATAATGAAAGTCATAAATATTAAGTTTTCGAAATATCTAAAATACTGAAACCTACGTAAATCGGTTTATTAAATTTAACTCGGGTGCGGTTCATTTGGATGATGACTAAATCCTTATCAAAGATTACACTGCTGTGAAAATTC
>NW_021681042.1:3502-3957 GCF_001412515.2 Diachasma alloeum
GTCCTTCGGGTTTTAATTCGGGAGCAATCGGGGCCAATCAGCACGGGTGAGTGGTGACGATGACCAGAATCCAGGGATGTCTCGCAAGGGATTATTGCTGGTGGTGAATATTCGGGGGTCTAGTACGGGGAATTTCCAGGAGGCGATGGCTTCTCCAATTGATCGGGTGGGGCCGGAACTGATGTCTTCCTTCGGCTGGTGTCTTCGTGATGTCCAGGGGCAGGGGCAGAGGGGCGATGAGGGGAAAAGTGAGGGAAGGGGTATCCAATGGTGGCGGAATTTACCTTTTAGGGGGCAGTGTGTAGTGGGAAAAAATATGTACAAAAATAATAAAAAATAAATGAATATGCCTCGTCACATAATATTCACATCCATATTGATAACTTCTCGGAGTGACCATCCTGAATCCTTTTCTTGGAATTCATCCACCTTGGTTAAAAGTTTATTTTTTATCA
>NW_021681042.1:7106-19887 GCF_001412515.2 Diachasma alloeum
ATGATTTATGACCATTTGCACTTAACCCTTGCTGTGATGACTCATTCTTCTTATCTCAGGAATGTCACACTTTCTCTTTTCAGGTATAAAAAAATGATTTACGACCTTTTGCACTTAACCCTTGCGATGATGACTCATTCTTCTTATCTCAGGTAAAATCTCTAAAATGTTAAAAGGTTTAGGAGTCGCGACTTAAACCGCGAATTAAAGCCGCGGATTGAAAGCGCGAATTAAAACCGTGAATCAAAACTACGAATTAAAACCGCGAATTGAAACCGCGAATTCTAACCGCGAATTAAAACCGCGAATTAATTAATCCCACCAAAGCGCGAATTAAAACCGTGGATCAAAATCGGGACTGAAAACCGCGAATTAAAATCGGGGCTGAAAACCGTGAATTAAAGCCGTGACTTGATTAATCCCACCACCCACTCGCGGGAGCTTCTCCCATACTTCTTGCACCCAGAATCGACGAAATGTAAAATCCGCGAATTAAAACCGCGAATTAAAACCGCAAATCAAAACCGCGATTAAACCGTGAATTAATTAATCTCACCGCACCACCCACTCGCGGGGCCCTCTTCCACAAGTCTCCAGCGCTCGCCCCAGAAACGTTGATCCAGAACCCGCCCTATACATCTACTCAGGCAGTGAGACGGTGAAGCTCAGGGTTATTTTCAATGGCTCAAACGAGACCAGCTCAGGACGATCTTTCAACGAACTCATTCACGCAGGTGCAAAACTCCAAAAGGATATCGCGGATGTACTCCTCTTCACTCGTCGTTACAAGCTCATTTTCATGACGGACATCACCAAGATGTTCCGTCAAATTCGAGTACATCCGGATGACTGGCCTCCCAACAAATTCTCTGGACCGACTCAAATGGAGATATCACCACATATTAACTCACTACAGTCACGTATGGTACAAGGTCAGCTCCATTTCGCTCCATGCGTATCTTGCTCCAGCTCGTCGAGGATGAAGGATCCAAATATTTCCTTGCAGTGGAACCACTCATCAAAGGATGACATGTGGATGATATATGCGGAGGTGCTGATTCGGACGAGGAACATCTTCAAACAGCTCATCAGGTAACTCGACTGTGTTCGTCAGGCGGCCTCCCATTAGCCAAATGGCATTTCAATGGTTCAGCTCTACTCAACTCTCTGAGACCTGACAGCACCTCTCAAGAAAAATGATCCATTGAGGACAAGGAATTACTCACCAAGATCTTGGGGGTTTCATAGAATCCTGGCACACACCGCTACACCTTCTCAATCTCTCTGCCAGAATCCAACTCAATCACGAAGAGAATTATCTTATTGGAAATCGCTTAACTCTTCGACCCACTCGGCTTTCTTGCACCAGTGATGATCAGCGCCAAGATCTTGCTCTTATCTCTTTGGATTGAGAAAGTGGGATGAAACGACCCAGCTTCCTCAACAACTGCTAAGCAATGAGGGCAGTTCAGGAACGAACTCACACAGTTGTCGAGGATCACTATACCTCGGTGGCTTGGACTTCTCACCGGCTACACCGTGGAAATACTGGATTTTCCGATGCCTCACAGCTCACAATGTCAGCCGTGGTTTATCTCAAGGTCTTCGACAGAAATGAAGTACCTCAAACCACACAAGTTTGCTCAAAAACCAAGGTGGCACCGCTCAAACGGTGGACAATACCACGGTTAGAACTCACTGCGGCTCTGCTCCTGGCCACATTGATCAAGTATGTTCAGGATCAACTCAACCTCATGAATGCCACCACCTATTTCTGGACGGACTTATCGATAACGCTCACTAGTCCATGCGCAATACCCCTTTCTGTATGCAATGGTATGTCGATGAACTTTTGTTTTTCTATGTTTTTGGGGGGGAGGAATCCGAATCCATCGGTGTTTTTTACCTAAAGTTATGCGACCACTTTGTTATTAACCATTTACAGTCCCATCTCGTGCAAAATCGTTTTTTTCGCGAAAACTATCATATTTACAGCGAAATAAGTTTCTACCAAATTTATTCCTTAGGTTTTAACGAACAAATTTCTTTTTTACTTGTTTAAATCGGATGATTAGTAATGGAGTTATGCACATTTGTTTATGGGAATAGCGCATGCCAACGTCGTCCACGGGTCGCGCGCGCCACTATCCACCCAGAGTATTTTTTTTTCCTTACGGAGATAATGACAATAATAGAAGAAACGTAGTGATTAGGTGTATTAATTGTTTTTAGCCTGGAAGTACATTATTTATTTACCTCAATTCCATCGCCAGTATCGATAATGTCACCACGAACGTGCTTGCATTCATATTCATACCTATATCAATAGCTTCATCTGTTTGAGTACAGTATCCTTGTAAAATTATGTGGAAAAAAAAATTAGTGGTGTAGGGAGAGAGTCTGCACATTAAAAATACATGAGTTTCTTCAAATAATTAAATATAATTTCATGCATTCATATAGAAAATTATATTCACATATCGCTGCAAAATCCAGGGGCTCTATGGCGGCCCGCACTCGACAAAAGTCCCGATGGTACTAACGCTTTTGACTATTTTATTCACGATTATTTTGTCCACGGTTATTTTTGTTTTACTAAGAACTGTCCTGGTGTATTGTTTACATCATGGGCAGGTATCGATTCCTTGAATTCGGCACAGTGGACGTATGCTGCTCAAAACAACGCGCGTCTTCTTTTTTTAGCACTTCGAAAATATCTCCGCAACTGACAATGGGATTTAAAGGTAACTGAATAACATTCGTCTAGGTTAAAAACAATTAATTAAAATAATCATTACGTTTTTTCGATTATTGCCATTATCTCCGTAAGGAAAAAAAAATACTCTGGGTGGATAGTGGCGCGCGCGACCCGTGGACGACGTTGGTGCGCGCTATTCCCATAAACAAATGTGCATAACTCCATTACTAATCATCCGATTTGAACAAATAAAAAAGCAATTTATTCATTAAAACCTAAGGAATAAATTTGGTAAGGACTTATTTCGCCGTAAATATGACAGTTTTCGCGAAAAAAACGATTTTGCACGAAATGGGACTGAGAATTGTTAATAACAAAGTGTTCGCATAACTTTAGGTAAAAAACACCGATGGATTCGGATTCCTCACCCCCAAAAATATAGAAAAACATCATAAAAGTCCATCGACATACCATTGCATACAGAAAGGAGGTGTTGCGCATAGACTACACTTGGATCAGCTCACACTTACCAAGATGGAACGAATTCGTGAATAATCGGGTATCACTCATCCAGGAGCTCACTCAGCATGCTCATTGGCGATTGGTACAAGGCAAGGAGAATCCTGCAGACGGCGCTTCTCGAGGTTGATCACCATCGAAACTAGCAGCTCACAAACTCTGGTGGATCGGATCACTATGGCTCCATTACGACAGCTCATCATGGCACACTCATGTGTTGGAAAAGGACCTCAACGTAGACGTCGAAGAAAAACTAGGAGTTCTACTACATGTACATGCTCAACCACTCGCTCTCTGGGATCTCATCGACAGATTTTCATCTTTCAACAGTCTGCTCAGAGTCACCGCAATCTGCAGAAGATTCGTCGCTCGGCTCAGGAGAGTTCCGAACTCTTCTGTCCATTATCCACTCACTCTTGGTGATCTTGAAGAGGCCGGCATCATCTGGATAAAGCTCACTTAGGCCGCTCACCTCAAGGACAAACTCCGAACCATATCACGAGGTGAAAGATTCACCAAATCTCATCCTCTCACCAAGCTGGCACCCTTCATTGATCACCAAGGGGTCTTAAGAATTAGAGGTCGGCTCAAGTTCGCTCACAGCAACCCAGAGGGCAGAATCAGGCAATCCTTCCGAAGGAATCTCAACTGGCCTAATTACTCATCGGACAAGCTCATCTTCAAACGCTCCATGGAGGCATTCAACTAACACCCAGCCATCTCAGAAAGAGCTACTGGATACTCGGAGGCCGGGCACCAGTACGCTCCTTGATTCTCAGGTGCATGACATGCGCTCGCCAACGTGGAGCGCGTGCTCAACAACTCATGGGCCAGTTGCCACCAATTAGACTCACCCCCGCTCGAGCCTTGCTCAACACTGGAGTCGACTATGCCGGCCCAGTGTCTCTCAGGTCATGGAAAGGGCGGGGTCACAAATCGTACAAGGGCTGGCTGGCAATTTTCATCTGTATGACCACCTCAGCGGTTCATCTCGAGGTCGTGTCAGACTACTCAGCGGAAGGATTCATCGCAGCCTATCATCGGTTGACGAATCATCGTGGGATCTGTAAATCCTTGTTCAGCGATTGTGGGACCAACTTTCTCGGCGCGGACAAGGAACTCAAACGGCTCTTTTCGTTAGGATCATCAGAATCAAGACAGCTCGCCCAGCTTCTCATCAACGATGGGAGACAATAGTCGTTCAATCCTCCAGGTGCACCTCACTTCAGAGGGAAATGGGAAGCGGCGGTAAATTCGGTGAAATTCCATCTCACTCATACTATCGGCGAGGATCTGCTCACCTTCGAGGAACTCACAACGTTACTCGCCTAAATCGAGGCAGTACTCAACTCTCGGCTATTGGAACCGCTTACTGATGATCCTGAAGGCTGCTCAGCTTTGACACCAGGGCATTTCCTCATTGGTCAGGCTCCCATGACACTTCCAGAATCCTCACTAGGGCAGTTCAACGTCTCTCGACTCTCCAGATGGCGGTTCAAACAACGACTTCAGAGGTTCTGGAAAAGTTGGTCCACTGGATATCTACAACGGCTCCAATCAATATCCAAGTAGCACTACCCGACGCATCAAATCAAGATGGACTTACTGGTTCTACTCACTGACGAGAGATTTCCGCCAACCAAATGGCCTCTAGCTCGAGTTACTGCTCACCCACTCAGGACCCACTGCTCTTCACTCAGGACAGAACGGACTCACCAGAGTTGTCACCATCAGAACAGCTCAGACGACACTGACGAGACCCATCGCCAAGCTTGCGCTCCTGCCCATCTCACCATCCGAAGAGTTGAACCAGGTCAGAGCACCGACTACGGCTCAAGGCCCTTCACCTGTAGATCTCAATGACCGTAATGGATTTACAAGCCGGAACAACCGATGAGATTCGGAGGGAAGATGAGGAGATCCGAGTCCGGACAAAATTTATGACAAAAGAAACGATGTCAGGATGTCAGGACAAAAGAAACGGAACAATAGGAGTCAAGAAAAACAAAATTCCGACGCGATGAGATCATCACGGGATCGAAAAATGAGAGAGTGTGACATCCGTCAGAAAATTTATTTAAATTTATTTTCTTACGTCGTCATTCAATTATCTCAGTGGTAGAAGCGACTTTTGAAACCCAAAATTATCTTCTGTGACCGGGGAAAGTGACCCCCTCGATGTTAGGAATATTTCGGCTGCACACATCTGTGAAAGATGAAAATGTTCCCAACGTCGAGTTTCTCCTAGATTAAGGAGATATCAGCTGTGTAGTATCAGCTGCACTGTAAACACTTGAGTCTATTCTCGTCTCCTTAATCATGCATCTTCCACGTGTGACCATAAATTTCAATAAACACTGGACTCTTGAACCGGAAAACTATTGATAACAAATTCTAAGTGTGGGTCCAAATTTTGTAACTCCCACGATGAATATTTAATAAAAAATAGAGTAACGATTTCGTTGCCCACGAATGATTCTTTTATGTATATTTTTCCATTTCGGATATTAATTAAACTATCATAATTGTTTAAGAAATATTATCAACGTGGGAAAACCACAAAATAATTAAAGTTTAAACAATATTTTTATGTCATTGAATTATTATTGAATTACTATTCAATTACTATTTTTCCTCAATGAATTATAATTTATCATAAAATTTCATGAAATTTATAGACAATTGTATTCGAAGATTATTAAATAGTTTAAGGAAAATACTGAATTGTTTCAAAAAAAATTAAATAACAAAGATGTTAACGCTACCTTGTTGATTAGCACAGCAAGACCACCACTGCCTCTGCCCATTGTTGCTTCTCTTGTAGCAACTGACCAGTGACAGACATACTTCGATGACCCTAACCCTCCAGCACTGCCTCAACCCCGCGAGTCTCATACGCACAGACATTCACATATACTTAAATGGAAAGTTGAGCTGACGGACTCCTCACAGGCCATGAGGACCTCGCCTAGATTATTACAAGCCAACTCTCTCACTGACCCCGCAGCTCTGTATGATATGCTTTATGCCGCGATAGCAGAAGCAGCCTCATCCAGTGGTATGATAGGAAGAAAGCCCCACCCCGGCCCCCACGGTCTCCAACCTAGCCGTCATCGTTGGGAAGATGAGGAGTACAGGGCCCAGAAAAACGCAGTAAATAGATCGCAAAGAGCCCTCCCCAGAGACAAATTTAATCCTTCCTCGGCCGCAATACTTTATCGACATGTCACTGAATACAGAAACTGCTGGAAAAAGAAAATCAGGGTCCACTCCAGAAGGCTGAAAGACCGTATGGCCAACAAGAGAAACGCCAGCGAATTCTGGAACACGGTGAAATCCGTCCGCCCGTCTACGTTTGTTCCAAATAGAGTTTCCAAAGATGTCTGGGAGCAATTCTATAGCCGTATATACCCCCCAGAGCTCTGACAGTCCCCTGCATCCCAGATATCATGGATCCATTCTTAGAGAAAGACATAAGCCGCACTGAAGTCTGTCGCAACCTAAGAAGCAGTAAATGTGCTAAAGCCCCTGGACCTGACGGTATCGCCAACGAGTTTCTCAAGCATCTTCCCCCGGACTGGGTCCAGAATCTAACAAAGATGCTGAACAATGCTTGGAAGGAGAAGAATGTTCCTGACTGCTGGCCCAAGGCTGCGCTGTCCATGCTCTTCAAGAAAGGAGATCCTGCTGACCCGATGTGTTACCGAGGTATAGCTCTCATTAATAACATCCTCAAAATGTACACGGGAATTTTGCACTCCCATCTTGAAGCCTGGATGGCATCCCGCAATATTCTCCCTGAAGAGCAGGCTGGCGTTCGTCGTGGTAGAGGCTGCATTGACCAAACATTCTCCCTCGTCACCGCCGTACAAACAAAACTGAGATTGACAGGTAACACAATTTATTGCATCTTCATTGATTTTAGGAGAGCGTTTGATTTAGTCCCTCATCAACTGCTATGGGAAAAGCTGGGCAAATTGGGTGTGAGTGGGAAGACCCTTAGAGTCTTTCGCAACATTTACGATAATGCTTCGGTCAAGGTGCGCCTTGGCATGGACTACACGGAGGACTTTGAGGTGACTGAAGGGACCTTGCAGGGTGACAAACTGAGCCCTCTGCTCTTCATCGCCTACATCGCGGATTTCATCGAATTCCTAGAGAGAAAAAACATTCAATGTCTCGACATAGGTGGTAAAAGTCTCAGAGCCCTCCTCTACGCCGACGACACAGTGGTCCTTGCAAGATCCTTGACCGACGCCCGTTATATCCTGAAATGCCTCCCCGAATACTTCGACGCCAATGGTCTGGTAGTTCACACGGGTAAAACGGAGGTTTTGGTTTGTCGCCCGTCTGGTAGGGTGAGAGCGCATGAAAAGTCTGCTTTCTTCTACAAAGATCAACTCGTTAAGACAGTTGAGCAATGCACGTACCTCGGCACGGTCTTGGATGGCGCAATGTCTGGTAATCAGGGAGCTATCTCTGCCATGCAGAAAGCTAGAATAGCCATCGCCACTGCCAACTCAATTCTCCGCCGCACCAAAGCCGAGGACTGGCACTCCAGGATCAAACTATTCGATAGCCTCGTGTCTTACACTCTGCTATATGGAATCCAGACCTGGGGCCCTGACCATCTTAATGAAATAGAAAAGATACAGACAGACTATTTTAAACGCATCTTTCTTCTCCCCAGCAATACCCCGGGCTACCATATCAGGCTTAAACTGGGCATTCAACACCTTGCCCTTCGGGCTTTGAATTTCATCTGGGACTGGATCTGTAAGGTCCTGAAAATGAACCATGAGAGATGGCCCTATATCTGTCTGATGGAAACGATTCGACTCTCTCGGTCTCCAGCCTGCATAGCAAAATTCAATTGGGTCTCTAGAGTGAGCGACATCTTCGCCTCGGTTGGTCTCCCCTCAATGTTTGACCACCTGGACTTAGCCTTCTGGATGGAACGGAGACAGACCTTCATCGAAGCCCTAGAGTCGAAACTGAGAGCCACTTATTACGCTAGCTTACTATGCTCGAGCTCGTCACAGGTTCAACTAATCAGGAGCCCCTCAGATGTCACTGCCAACTACTTACGCTTCAGAGGAGGGATCCACGCCACACGAGTCGCCATCCAGCTTAGACTCGCTAATGTTTATGTATGTGGAGTTGTTTGCAACGGCCTAACATACAAGCTGACAACTGGATCTCCCTGTCGCCATTGTGACCTGAATTCGCTGGAAACGTTGGAACACTTTCTACTGGTTTGTCCGGCATAACCTCTGAGAGAGGTTCATTTCAGTGACCTCCTATGCGACGTCCCCTCAAAGAACCATCTGCTAAGAATCCTCTCTATTCCTACCCCCAAGCATCTTTTCGCCCTTTACAATTTCGTCGTCAAGGTCTTGTCCTCCAGATCCACTCTCCCTGCCTCTCCTGCCGCTACTCGTCCACCCTAAAACTCCCCATTAACCGCTGAACTGGCTCCTCGCCCTCTATGGATTTTGCATTATCTATATTATTCCGTCTTCTGTTTCAGCTGGCAATGCTTAAGAATGCTTAAGATTAGTCTGTCGTCTTTTATCGCCCAAGTAGAACAGCTCTGACTTTGTCACTATCTTTCCACCAAGCACGATACTCAGGTGGGGCCTTCCATCTTCTGCGTTAACTGCTTAAATGCTTAATCTTAATTACCATAACCTACAATAACAGACGACTATAGGGAATTGTACTGAGATGATGTTTTGAGTTTTGAGTTTCTAATTTTTTCAGTTCTGTCTTCGCAAACTGATTCGCTGCGGTATCCTTTATTATTACTGCTACTGCTTGGTTTCTCTCACTTGCCATTTGCCACTTAGCATTTATTATTCTCATTATTAGCCCATATACTTTGGCAAACGTGGTATAATATTTTTATTTCATCTTTTTTGTAAACGTTTGTAAGCCTTATTTTTTATCTTCATTTTTATCACTATTATTATTATTCTCCACTCTAGTTTTGCTTTATAGTCGCTTATTGCTGTACTTATCATTAAGACTTCCACCTATAAAACTAGATCATGCACCCTCTTGCTACAAGAGAACTATGTAACTTCTCATAAAGCAATAAATAAATAGTATAATAGTAATAGATGTTAACGCTAAGTTGAAAATAAGAGATAAAAGAGAATTGTGGAGGGAATATATGGGCATTCCTAAACCAATTTTCATTGGTTGTTGGGGAATAGAAAAGACCGCCTACACCCCAAAAACATCTTCATGTAGAGAGATGGAGTTGATCTCGAAACAAGGAGATTTCAAACCACTGGAGTGAGAAATTTCGGCTAGAGTCATTTGTAATTGGTCCCCGAAATTTCCCTATGCATTATTAGGGTACACCCTCCTAAATTAACTATAAATACTTGTGCGCGATAGCAGTTACTGTTGCAGTTGCAGTCACGGCTACAGTGGTAGTGTCGTAGCTCATATCTGAGAGTGAGTATACTCCAGTTTCTTTTTGGACACGGTTCCAATTTTATTATCGACCTAGTAAGGCGATATTTCAAGTCTGTCGTGACTTTTTATTTTCATTTAGTCTTGTCTGACTATTTTCCATTTTCGTCTTTCATGACCAAATTATTTTCTTAGATCTCAAGTCTTGTGACATTTTTTAAATTATTTTATTGTTTTTAATTAAGAATTTAAACCAAAGGCTTAAATTCAGTGCGGCATTAATTTTAACCAAATTTAAAAATAATCTACGACTGAAACCAGAGCAGCACATGTAAGTCGAATATTATAATTCCCCTTTTCTACCTGTTTTGTTGAAATATAAACTCTATTGAGTCCCTTTAAAATTACTCAAAATTCTTTTCATTTTACCCCAAATGAACCTTTCCAACTTTTAATTCCAAATACTTTTGGGTTTAGAAAATTGTACTATAACGGGACGTTTATAAGTGGGTGTCATGTTTAAATTCCATCCATGTAAACTCGAAATGATCTTTGAATTTTATTTTCTTTCTTTGTGCAATATATTGAATTCTAATTCAATATAGTTGTGTGACATCCGTCAGAAAATTCATTTAAATTCATTTTCTTACGTCGTCATTCAATTATCTCAGTGATAGAAGCGACTTTTGAAACCCAAATTATCTTCTGTGACCGGGGAAAGTGACCCCCTCGATGTTAGGAATATTTCGGCTGCACACATCTGTGAACGATAAAAATGTTCCCAACGTCGAGTTTCTCCTAGATTAAGGAGATATCAGCTGTGCAATATCAGATGCACTGTAAACATTTGAGTCTAGTCTCGTCTCCTTAGTCATGCACTTTCCACGTGTGACCATAAATTTCAATAAACACTGAACTCTTGAACCGGAAAACTGTTGATAACAAATTCTAAGCGTGGGTCCAAATTTTGTAACTCCCACGACAAATATTTGATATAAAAATAGAGTAACGATTTCGTTTCCCACATGGAGGAAATGACATAAACATTGACGAACATGTGACACAAAAATAGTAAAATGCATCATACAACAGAATGATTCTTTTATGAATAATTTTCCATTTCGGATATTAATTAAACTATCATAATTGTTTAAGAAATATTATCAACGTGGGAAAACCACAAAATAATTAAAGTTTAAACAATATTTTTATGTCATTGAATTATTATTGAATTACTATTAGATTACTATTTTTCTTCAATGAATTATAATTTATCATAAAATTTCATGAAATTTATCTGAATTGTTTCAAAAAAATTAAATAACAAAGATGTTAACGCTAAGTTGAAAATAAGAGATAAAAGAGAATTGTGGAGGGAATATATGGGCATTCCTAAAACAATTTTCATTGGTTGTTGGGGAATAGAAAAGACCGCCTACACCCCAAAAACATCTTCATGTAGAGAGATGGAGTTGATCTCGAAACAAGGAGATTTCAAACCACTGGAGTGGGAAATTTCGGCTAGAGTCATTTGTAATTGGTCCCCGAAATTTCCCTATGCATTCTGAGGACACACCCTCCTAGATAAACTATAAAGACTTGTGCGCGATAGCAGCACGACAGTTACAGTTCCGATTGCATTTTGTAATCATCGCTACAGTAGTAGTAGTAGCTCATATCTGAGAGTTAGTATACTCCAGTTTCTTTTGGACACGGTTCCAATTTTATTATCGACCTATTAAGGCGATATTTTGGGTTTTTCGCGACCTTTAATTTTCATATAGTCTTGGATGACTATTTAATTTCCGTTTTAGTCTTTCGTAACTAAATTATTTTCTGAAATCCCAAGTCTTGTGACATTTTTAATTATTTGATTCATTTAAATAAAGAATTTAATCCAACGTCTTAAATTCAGTGCGGCATTACTTTTAACCACATACAAAATACTTTACGACTGAAAGCAGAGCAGTGAATGTAAGTCGAATGTTGTAGTTATACTTTTCTACTTGTTTTGTTAAAATATAGACTCTATTGAGTCACTTTAAAGTTATTCAAAATTCTTTTCATTTTACTCCAAGTGAACCTTTCCAACCTTTGATTCCAAATACTTTTGGGGTTTAGAAAATTGAAGTAAAAGGGGACCTTTGTAAATGGGTTTTGTGCTTGAATTCTATTCCTTAATTTCGAGACGATCTTTGAATTTAATCTTGTTTCTTTGGTTCAGTATATTGAATTTTAATTTAATAAAGTTGTGTCAAGTAACCCATTCTTGACGTAACAAAATTGGGGGCTCGTCCTAAAAAAATATATTCTCAATCACCAAATTGCTAAAACTATCAATTCATAAGAAAATTTTACAAATATTTCCAAAATTCAATTTTTTTAAAATTCTCTCATTAATTTTTTTTTTTCTGAAAGGAACACTTGGTAAAAATGAGTGCAAATGTCGGGGCAAGAACCGACTGAGGATGAATTGAATAGATTAATAACTTTAAGAAGTGGTAAAACTTTACCGGGTTTTTTTCAACCATCCCGACCTTATAAAAAATCAGATAAAACATTAGATTCTGGATTTGGTGAAACAAGTCAATCTCAACAAGAGACACTTGGTTTACAAAGCCTTTTAAGTAATATTTCTAGCGATGCGGATCAAAGTACTTCAGGAATAAATCCTTTGGAAGTATCGTCGTTTCGAAAACTAAATATATCTAAAGANCATCGACCTTATAAAAAATCAGATAAAACATTAGATTCTGGATTTGGTGAAACAAGTCAATCTCAACAAGAGACACTTGGTTTACAAAGCCTTTTAAGTAATATTTCTAGCGATGCGGATCAAAGTACTTCAGGAATAAATCCTTTGGAAGTATCGTCGTTTCGAAAACTAAATATATCTAAAGATAATACGGTTAATGAAACGTTAGAAACAGACGGTAATTTATCGGATGATAATGAATCATTAAATTTAAATATTTCTGCGGATCCTGAAGACGGTGTAGATAATTTACCCAACGTAAGAAATAATAATAATCGTTACACAATGGCGGATCTAGGCCCAAACCAATTAATTTCATTGAAGGATGCAATTTCATGTATTCCTGTATTTGAAGGTAAACCAGGAGATCTTTATGATTTTATTAG
>NW_021681042.1:25780-52519 GCF_001412515.2 Diachasma alloeum
AATTATTTGATTCATTTAAATAAAGAATTTAATCCAACTTCTTAAATTCAGTGCGGCATTACTTTTAACAACATATAAAATACTTTACGACTGAAAGCAGAGCAGTGAATGTAAGTCGAATGTTGTAGTTATACTTTTCTACTTGTTTTGTTAAAATATAGACTCTATTGAGTCACTTTAAAGTTATTCAAAATTCTTTTCATTTTACTCCAAGTGAACCTTTCCAACCTTTGATTCCAAATACTTTTGGGGTTTAGAAAATTGAAGTAAAAGGGGACCTTTGTAAATGGGTTTTGTGCTTGAATTCTATTCCTTAATTTCGAGACGATCTTTGAATTTAATCTTGTTTCTTTGGTTCAGTATATTGAATTTTAATTTAATAAAGTTGTGTCAAGTAACCCATTCTTGACGTAACAGTTGTGTTAAGGGAGCCATTCTTGACATAACAAGAGAAACGAGAACCAAGTCGCAATTTCGAAGCCTCAACTTGAGTGGGGTCAAATGAAACCCGATACAACAACATCCCAAAAATTATCAAATTCACAAAAGTTCAAAAACAAAATTTTTAAAGAAACGCAAAAATTTTAACTAACAAAAATCTACTAAATTTTCGCACTGAATAACGTCGGAGCCCCACGTTGGGCGCCATTTGTAACGTGGCAATTTTATTTGGAGGGTTAAAAATGCCTGTTACCTTCGCCCTTCTTCCCCAATATCTAAATTAACTCGAAATAAAATAAATAATAGACGCCAGATAATGCTTAGCCGGAATTATCAAACCGGAAGTGCACCAATTTCGAGTCCAAACAATGAGAAAATTCCTAAACGACAAACCAAAAACGAAGGGAACTAGATTTTTAGAGAAAGGTCACGGTCCACGGGTCGCTCAGAATGCTAGGTTGTGGAGAAAGGGGTGGATTTCGCGTGGAAACGAGGTTATCGGGAGGTCAGAAAACCAAAAATGATCAAAAACATACACTATCCTTACATGTTCCACTATTGAAATATTCAAAAATAAATAATTTACATACTTTTACATAATTTCCGAAAGAAACGAAAATCCTCAATAACAAGCATTAGTCTTCTAACAAAACCAAAGAAAAACTTATAAATCCGATCTGAAATCATAATAACAAAATAATATAACTGCGATCGCTTCGATTATAACGCTAAAGTGATAGAATTCCTCAGGTGTTATCGAAAACACGAGGACAATAGCGAAAATACGAAAAGATTCGTTAATCCCGAAATGCTCGAGAATTCCGAGAGCTGGGGGAAAGCTATGCGAATACCCTTGAGAGTGAGAGAGAGGAGAACATTCTCCATGGCGAAACCCACCACGCGGGCGCGGGGATAAAAATTCACCTAAACTAAACTCGCCAAATCTCAAAATTGGCTGAGTGAATACGGAAAAAACTAACGCTACTCAATGTGGGAAAGCTCTGAGAAGTCTCTCTTGCAAGTTTATAATTTTTGGATCATTAGTTGCCGCTCTAGACTATTTAACAGTCAGAGGGAAATTTAAACGGCGGAGAGCGAGCGGGATACATACGCAGCTAGCAAAACCGATAGAAACCATGAAAGAAATCGAAATGAAAATGATGATTGAAGACTGCCAAGCTTCAACCCACCTAATAAACGAGCAAAATAACCGAAAAAATTAGTAATTCCAGAGAATCGCCCCCTCAAAAGCAATAAAAATCAAAGAAAGTATTTATGATAGCCTCGATTACCAAGTAATCGGGAAAATCTACTGCGGATGGCGTTAAGCTAGCCCGAGGAACGCCCCGAACTCGGGGGAAAAACCGACGCTATCGTCTAATGGCTCGGAAAATTAATATTTAAACAAAATATTCTCGAAAACTCACTTTTCGGGGATTGCCGTGCTTCTTTTTCTTAGGCGGCATCTTCGCGTAATCCCAAAGGCGCAAAAAGGAAACTTCACTCAGACACAATATCAAATTCGCACGTGGTCCAACCAGTCGGAGACGTGGTCAACGTGAAACTAATTCGAGGGTCCGTGCCGTAACACGCTGCTCTCATAAAATCCGACTAATCGAGGGGGAATTTTATTGGTGGGATTTTTCGCCCATCGAGGTGCGAACCTGCGGGGAAAACCACGCAGAGTGGCGAAAGATTTGTATGCGTTACCCTACCAAATCGCATAATTCATTAAATTTTTAATAAAGTAAACTAACCTGAATACCATAAGCAAAATAACTCGGAACTAAATACTGTGACCATTTCTCAATTTCCTAACTTTTTTCCGAACAGCTGATCGTTCAAACGATTATTCGTGGCTCTTGGCGCCTCCCACGGATCGGTTCTCCTGGATTCACGAGATTAAAAGAGACTAAAATCCAAAAATACAACTTTTTTTTATTTGTCAAATTTTTCTACTCTCCCATAATCCTCGACACAGCCTGGCAATTCGTTGGAAACAAAGACTGTACTTGCTCCACACGGCCTTCCACCGAAATTCCAAAACGTACCCAATTAATTCCCGTGAAATCCGACTTAATATGGAGCGCGAATATCTCAATTAGACCTAATCGATTTCCCGTGAGATTAACAGTAGGGTAAACCCCCTAAAAATTACCGGACCACTCTAAAATATCGGCCCTTCTTCACGATAATTTTGTGGGCCGTCAAAAGCAATAATCGAACGGTTCAAATAATTAATCAGAACTCTTCCCCATTATTTAAAAAAAATACAATAGTCCTCTAACTTTATAAAATAAATTCACCGCACTCAAGCGGGAAATCCTCAAAAATCCAAAAATATTCACCGGAGTGGGAAAACCTCAAAAATCTAAAAATCTCCACCGGAGTAGGAAATACAGAAAACTCTCTCCCTCACTCGAATTTTTACCCACGATTCACTGGATTATGTCGCGGGAGTTGGTTATTCATCAGGTCGTAATGGTGTTCCTAACGAACACCCCCACATCTGCGTTACAAAATTTATTATGTGGAATATCTTCAAATTTCACAACCGCTTTCACATCTTTTTTTCAAAATATTCATTTCGATATCCTCTACCTAGATCAATCGAAACATATATACCCGTTCATACCAAGTGTTCGAGCTATTCCCCTTTTTCTGTTTTTTCATTAAAATCCTTGTACGCGCGCTAACGGGTGCAAAAATTGAGATATCAGCTTTAAATATGGACAGAATCTTCCTGTCGTGACAACACAGGTTCGTATTGAAGACGGGATCAATCACACCAATAGTTCGGAGATATTCAACTTTTTCTGAAAATCTATTTTGTTGAATATCTTCAAAACTTTACAACCCATTCCACTTTCTTTTTAAATTATTCGTCTTGATGTCCTCTACCTAGATCAATTAAAACATATATACCCGTTCGTACAAAGTGTTGGAGATATTCCCCTTTTTCCTTCTTTTCATTCAAATCCTTGTTTTTTTAAAGAATTGGTACAGATCCATTCGCAAGCGTACTAGCAATGGAATTGGTAGGAATGAAAAAAAGAAACAGAGTTATAACACATAAAGAAACAGCCGGATGGCTTGTACCAAAAAGTTTCGAATCCCTGCTTGTTTATTCTTGTTTTTATTAATCAAAATGGGTTTGTTAAGCATTAATGTAATTTCAAGTTTAAGAGCCGGGTGGATTATTATTGGAAAGTAGCTCCAGCTCTGGTCCTCATATAGAGTTGCCTTTTCTTGTGTTCACGCTATTCATGCTTCATACATCATATGTACGTTAGTGTAGAGGGACGAGATCGTGCGCATGCGCAGATCTCGTCACTGACTGGTTGCCACGGCAATCGTCACTTGTGTATAACACACACTACGAGGAGGACGCTCAGACGAGAGACGTGCCTATTAATAAAATACTTTCGATACGTTTAACTGTATTTCATTGCATCTACAACCACCTACTCTAATAGGTTATGGGTCCAGCACGCTTTCACTGCGCTCTGAAAAAGTGTGATATCAGTGATAAGTGATAAAGACGAAAATTGAAACGAACATTAATAAAAATCCACACGTGGACTCTGCGATGAGTTTGGTGAGACGGACGCTGAGATGAAACAAGTACACTGCCAGAAATTCACTATGAGTAAGTACAGTGCAGTAAAAAACAAGTGATCGGGAAATTAATGAATTGAGAAATTCACGAATTTGAGAAATTGGATTAAATAGCGTCGTCATAGAAAATTCGGCGGGAACAGTGTGGACGCCAGTCTTAAATAGGGCGGACGGCATTAGTCAATGCGGCTGATGCAATCCCGTAAAGTGGAGTAATATTTAGTCGAAAATCTAAATAATTGGTTGCATAATTATTGATGAGCTGATTTAATTGAGGTTAATTATTTATTAACGGGGGAATTAAAATGACGGAAATGAGAAAAACAGATTAAGAAAAGATTAATTATTGGCGAGGGACGCGCTCGTTGGACATAGTAAGTCGGAATGGGGACGGTGGGGCGGGAAGTAGTCCCTACGCAACAGGCCAGCGGAATGGCGGCGCGGAGTAATACAGATATATTAATCCAGTGCCGTAACTAAATTAGTTAAGCTAAAGAGAAATGAAAAACATTTATAATTGAAGTTTTTTGGAAAAGATTTAAAAAAAAAATTGAAAAATCTGATCATCACAATAACAATAATTTTAAATTAACACAGGTAATGTGTTATGGGAGTTATGGAAGACTCTCACAGAAATCTTCGGATTTGATGATAAGCATAGGGGAGAGGACGTGGTCCTGGACGTGGTAGAGGAAACTCTACAAATGAAAACAGACGAATTGAGTTATGATTTGGGTGAGTTGACTTGAAATGATAAAGAAGGTCAGGACGAGAAAAATTGCTTGAGATAGAGTGCTTGTGAAATATTGGCTAGCAAATATTGTCACATTTTAATTGGCATGGAAAATTCGAATTAAAACTAAAAATAAATACTAGTTACAAAATAAATACATATATATGTTTATCAGAATTGAATTCTGAGATTTTGAAATTTTGAAATTCTGAAACTTTGAAATTTCGAAATGTGGATGTTCCATAAGGATGATCAGCAGTAGCACGTTTGACCGTACGACGTTTGAAACTGATTGTCCTTCGAACATAAATTGGTCCATGTGTACTATTCCTATTTTGTTCGAGACTCTAATGCTGATTAAGTTTGTGTTCAACTTGTCAGTAGCGGAGCAATCCAAATAGCTAATCATAAACTTATTTTACAAACCTAACAGGTAAAAAGATGATGTCATAGGATCAGTGGAGGTCCTTGGTGGCCTGGCATGAACATAGGATCCTGTCAGGCATACCTACCATCATGCCAAAGGTCTATGAGGAACATCCAACTACTTCTGCTGAGGTCAGGGATGAGTCAAAGGACGTGGAGAGTACAGATGAGGACGAGAAAGGCAAAGTGGGAAGTGGTGATGAGCAAACTGGTGTGGACGAGAAATTAATCAATTCAGATGAGGTAAATAGAACTGAGGGTAAAGACCCAGCAGAAGTAAATACTCTCAAAATAGGTAAATCTAAACCCCAGGTTGTAAAGGTTCAACATTTGGAACCAAAAATTGTAATAAAATACCCAATACCAAATCTCCCAAAAGATCCTACGAAAATTATCAATAACAAAACAAAATCTGAAATTCCAGTGGGGGCTTAGTTGACTCTGATGTGTACTAAGTTGGATAAGGTGTCAAACTATTTTTTAGAAATAGCAAAAATCCAAACAAACACATCTCGCTTCATTTGGGACAGTCTCAAAGAAGTGTCAAAAAACTTAAAAGAAATGAAAAATGAAAGGGATAAGAAACTGTCCAAAATTGAAGAGAATCTGGAGAATCTGAGGGTGTCGGCTGAGTATGGCGAAACTTCACAAGAGGTGAGGGACGGGGATAATGATTCTTCTGAAAATAATATTGTTGAAACTGAGGAGTTGGACGTGAAGACTCAAAATTTAATTAAAAGACAAATTGATAAATTAAAATCACAAATTCTGAGTCAAAATAGTGGAAGCAACCAAGACGAGAGTGTCAAATTGGTTGCTGATACTATAAAGCAAAGTCTTCTAGACAAAGGGTCAGCGGTGAAGAGGGATTACAAATTAGAATATAACACTTGTTTCGAACACTTTTACGATTTCTTTAAATCAGAAGTGAGGTCTCACAAACTTCTACACGTTCTTGATGATAAAGGAGAATTCAAAGGAGACAAGAGTATTCTAGAAGAGCAAAAATATAAAGTCAGAGATATCTTGATAAATCATGTTGATAAAAATTATCATTCAAAAGTTGTTACAATCCAAGATCCAATAGAAATTTTAGCTAAACTCAAAGAAGTTAAAAGGTTTGAAAATAATATATCTTCTTACACTGTAAGACAAGAAATCTCAAATATGAAGTATGTGATTGGTCAGACAACAGCTACTGAATTTTGTGAGAAGTTTGAAGAAGCCATTCGTAAATATGAAAACTCAGAAGATGCTAACCCTTTGTCCCCAGACGAGGTCAGAGACGCGTTCAACAATGCTATTATTAAGGCTGTACCAATGGTACAGTATTTACAGTCCACAGCTAAAATAAAAAGGGAAAAACCTCCAACTTATGAACAATCGAAACTTGTAATCATGCAGGAAGAGGCTATTAGAAAACAGACTGAGGCTGGTGTGGGTGAGCTTAGGGCAGTCAATCTGGCTCTAAGTGACGTGAGATGCTATGGGTGTGGAGCCTTTGGTCACATTGGCAAAAATTGTCCAGGATAGGGAAAAGGAAAGTCATGTTACAACTACCATAAATATGGCCACACAAAGGACGAATGTCCTGAGTCAGGTGAGACAAACAATAAGCCAAAGTTTTTCTCTAAGTTTAATCCTTCACGGGGAAGAGGAGGTTTTCGTGGATCTGGGAAGATAGGTGGTTTATTAAAGAGAAGATTTGAAAATACAGACGTGAATGACTCAGGAATTGCAAAAAGGGGTAGATTTAACAGAATGAAGGGTAAAGGAAATAATGGATCTTCAAAACCCAATGTTCAATCGAAGGTTAGCAAGAAGGAGCCTAATAAAAGTTCAGGAACAAACAATAAAGATGAAAGCAAGTCAACTTTGTACGAAACTAATGAATCATGTGCAGTTAATGCTATGAATGCAGGTGTGAAAATCCATGAAAGTAAATTTATAATAAAATTTCTAGCCGACTCTGGGGCAACTGAACATTTACCTAATTCAAAATTAATATTCAAATCAATTGATGAACAAAATAAGGGTATCATTAAATGTGCCAATAAAAATGAAAGTGCGAACTTAAGAACGGAGGGAGTGGATGAGATAGAAATTGAATTGTTAAATGGAAAGAAATTTGTGATAGACGAAGTTTTGTTCGATGATGCACTTCAAGCTAATTTATTGTCATTAAGACGATTCGCAGAAATGGGTCTAGCGATTTATCTAGATGACAAACGAATAGATATTTTGAATCCAGAATCAAATGAATTGTTTATTTCGGGTGTGTATAGAAAACCATGTTGGTTGGTGGATTTAGAAGTGAATAAACAAAGTCAGGTTAGGGAGCGTGTGCAGAAGCATGTAACTAGACGTGTTATAGTTAACATGGTGGGCGGTAATACAGAAATTAAAAGACACATGACGAGAAGTGACACAGCAAGGCTAAATGAAGAGACAATCAAGGTAAATCCAACTGAGAGTGACGATCAGAGCGTAGAGACATTAAAAGAAGTAAAAGATAATAAACAAAAGGAAGTAGAGTCTAATGACAATTCGGAAAATATTGAACTTTCTAAACCGACTCTAGATCAGCACGTACAATCAAATTTTGATTTCTCAATTTGGGATAGGAAATTAAATAATGCTGATGAAATACGATGTGAAAAAAATACTGAGAATTTTGATACTTTTGCAGACGAGAATGATAAAATACAGATAAATAACAAAGCCTTGCTGTGGCACGCCAGATTCGGACATGCGTCCATAGGGTATCTCAAAGCCATTCAATTAAAATTTCCTGATAACAAAGAACTAAAGGACGTGATTTTTGACGAGTCGTTATTGGATTGTGAAGTTTGTGTGGCGTCAAAATCTAACAGATTGCCATTTCCCAAAATGAGAAGTCGAGCAACTGAACCCTTGCAAGTGATACATTCCGACGTGATGGGGCCAATATCCCCAGCCTCACATCCGAAAGGATACAGGTTTATATCAGTATTTATAGATGACAAGTCAAGATTTGCAATGGCGTATCCAATGAAAACTAAAAGTCAGACTGGTCAGAGTCTTGAAATGTTTGTTAGGAGTGGTAGAAACTTGCTGGGTTACGATGCGAAAGTTTGCTATCTCAGGTCAGATCAAGGTACTGAATTTACCGGAGGTCATACGATTGAAGTGTTGAAGAGCTTGGGTGCGGAATTACAACTGGCAAGTCCTGATACTCTGGAACACAATGGGGTCGCTGAACGTTTCAATCAGACAATCCAGGAAAAGATTTGAGCGTACATGTTTGATGCGAAATTACCGGAGAGTATGTGGGATCTGGCTCTGTCTGCCGCGGTATATGCGTATAATCGAACTCCTCACAAATCCAATGAGATGAAAACTCCATTAGAAGAGTTTGCACCGGAACATAGCTATGAAATTAACCAGATTAAAAGGTTTGGCAACTTAGCGTACATGAAAGTCCAAAGAAAAACTGGACCTAAATTCAGGGCGGTAGGTATGAGGGGTGTTTTGGTCGGATATACACCTGCTGGTTATATCTTTTTAAGACCAGAATATGGGGAATTTTATGGAAGTAGACACGTCAGATTTAATGAGAAAAAGGTCTATGGTGATAAATACAGCACAAGTGAAATTAAGGACGTCCGTGAAGCTCAAGAAGTGATAAATAAAAGTGATTGGTTTGTAGGATTTGACAAAAGTAAGAATGTTTTGGGACAAGAATTCAAATCGAAGGGAGTAGCTAGGAGGAAAAGAGGTAGGCCGAAAACGGTAAACCCAGGGTTAGAAACAAAAGAAATCAGTAAAATGTCAAGCGAAACAAATTTCCCAAAGTTACCAATCGACGAGAATTTGAGCTCTGGACTATTCTTAGCTTGTTTATCACAGGGTGAGGATGAAATAGGAATGGATAATTCAACCGACGAGGTATGTCATGCTCTTCTAGCTGATATAAATTCAAATCCAACAAATTTCAGGGATGCTATGCAAAGAGTAGACAAGAATGACTGGGCTGCAGCAGTAGAGGACGAGTTAAATTCAATGAATAAAAATAAAGTTTGGAAAATTGTAGATCGACCCATCAGTAACAAAAATGGTCAGAAAGCTAATATTATTGATTCAAAATGGGTATTTAAACGAAAATTAGAAGCGGCCGGTAAAACACGATATAAGGCCAGACTAGTCATTCGAGGTTTTAAAGATCGAAATATCTATGAACTAAGAGAAACTTACGCTTCAGTATCTAGAATGAATTTAGTTAGGGCTGTATTTGCAATTATTAATAAATATGATTTAGAGACGTGTCAATTAGATGTAAAAACAGCGTTTTTAAATGGTGAAATCGACGAGGAAATTTACATGGAGATTCCTGAGGGGACTTCACATTCTGATCTGGACAGGGAAACTAAAGTTTGTAAGTTGGAAAGATCTCTCTATGGACTTCGAATAAGTCCAAAACGTTGGAATAGGAAATTCACTGAAGTCGCTCTTAGTGTTGGCCTGCTTAACTCGGATCTGGAGCCTTGTCTATTCACCTGGAGTCATGAAGACAAATTTCTAATGTTATTATTATATATTGATGATATCATTATGGCAAGCAGCGATAAATGTAAACTTAATGAAGTCAAATCAGCTCTGAATTTTGCATTCGAAATGACAGTTCTAGGAAATCCTAAAGAATTCTTAAATATTTCAATTAAGCGTAATCGAGAGAATAAAATTCTTAGATTAAGTCAAGAAAATTATGTACATAAATTATTAACTAAATATGGATTTGAGGATTCCCATCCTCAAAGAACCCCTATGCTGATAACACAGGCCTCTAATCACGAGCGAAAACAGAGAGAATCCGATATTGACAGTGAGATTTTTGTTCCACGCGGTGAGAAAATGCATTGTCCATACCGAGAAATCGTAGGTAGTTTATTGTATCTAGCCGAAACGACGAGACCTGACATTTCCTACGTAGTCAATGTATTAAGCAGACATCAGGTGTTCCCAACCGATGAGGATTGGAAAATGGTAAAGAGAGTACTGAGGTACTCGAGAGGTACGTCTGCTCTAGGTCTGAGATCTGCTGGTGAGACTGATGTGATTGAAGCATTCTCAGAAGCTAACTTTGCCGACTGTAAAGGATCTTTGACCACGTGCGGTTTTGTAATTAAACTGTTTGGTGAAACTATCATTTGGAGAACTCACAAATAGTCGTACGTTGCTCTATCTACCTGCCAAGCTGAATATGTAGCGATGAGTGAAGCGAGTCAAGAGTTGTTATCTATATTCAACTCTCTAAAATTAATTTTTCCCCCCCAGTTGCCAATGACTCTGCGGTGTGATAACATGGCAGCAACGAGTAGTACATAGATTAGTGGGGGGAATAAATTAAGACACATAATTGACGTGAAAGCTCATCACATCAAAGAATGTGAAGCTTAGTTTGATTAAAGTAAAATGGATCAGTTCAAGAGATCAATTAGCTGACGTATTTAACAAACCTCTAGCGTTTGAATTGCATAAACGCCAAGTTGATAGAATAATGAATGTAAATATCTAATCTATGTTTCTATGGTTGTTTTGGAAAGGAGAAGAAATAAGTTAGTACGACAGTTCCAAAGGAAGAGCATCCAGAAGCAGTCGGGAGGGAGTATTGAAAAGTAGCTCCAGCTCTGGTCCTCATATAGAGTTGCCTTATCTTGTGTTCATGCTATTCATGCTTCATATATCATATGTACGTTAACCCTCTGAATGGAACGCCTCACTACCACATACTAGCCAAAACACGCTTGCCCGTACCCCCACTCCGCTCACACCGACAGGGTTTGGTAGGATTTTCCGTTCAGAGGGTTAATGTAGAGGGACGAGATCGTGCGCATGCGCAGATCTCGTCACAGACTGGTTGCCACGGCAATCGCCACAGGTGTATAACACGCTACGAGGAGGGCGCTCAGACGAGAGACGTGCCTATTAATAAAATAATTTCAATACGTTCAACTGTGTTTCATTGTGTCTACAACCACCTATTCTAATAATTATCTTTCGAGCGTGATCTTGATTATTTTTCTTTTATTTTGATAAACTGAAATGATCTCCAATTGCTATTTAGTTTTACATAACCCTGGAGTCTCAAAAAATTATGATCGTACAATCAAAAAAAAACGTTTGAAAAAACGCTGAACATTTTCAAAAAGGGTTTTTGAATAATATTGGGGAATAAACCCAATAGCGAGGAAATTGCAAATTAATAATTTGATGTATCTAATGGCTGTCAAGTCGTCATCGGTCACAGTAGTCAGTGGATGTCAGAACGTTAGTTACCATGATAAATTATCCATTCACTATTTCCTCTCTATCGGACTTATGCCTTAATCTTTATTAAGAACGCTCTTTGTAAATGTTCAGGTTTTTGTTTCTACTTTTTATAATTGTACAGGGTGACAAATGGGAATAGGTGAAAACTTTTTCCCCATATTTCCATCTCCATTTTGTCACCAGAGATCGGGCTGTTATAGGTTAAAACTTGGAGCCTGGCAAATTCGGTTGGGACACTCCGGGGTCTAGTTCATATTCTCCAAAATGAGTGAGCTTACTGTCGCAGAAAAAGTGTATTTCACTGAGTACTATTAGTCCCGAGGAAAAAATTACCCAAATGCGTATGGAGGCTTTCGTAGTAAGTTTGGTTGTCACAGAATTGGGAGTGAAACCACTCTCAAACGGTAGGAATTTTTTAGTTCTGTACGATTTTTTTTTAGGTTAGTCCCGAATAAATTTTTTGAATCAATGTGTTCTTTTTTGTAGGGTAATTGATAATTTTGTCAACTATGGTAGCCTACAGGATCGTCACCACGATCTTCCGGGTCCATCTTATACAGTAACGACGGAAGAAGTAGTGGACAAGGTGGAAAAACATTTCAAAAATCATCCAACTGATTCAATACGCAAGGCGGCTGCGAAGTTAGAATTGAACCGAGAGACCCTACGTTTGATAATTAAACATTTTCTCAAACTTCATCCTTATAAACTCACTTTCCACCATTTGCTTACGAAAGCTGTTATAGAGAAACAACTACAATTCGGCAAAATTTTGACGCAAATGTTTGAAAATGGTGAAATCGAAACTCATTTCTACCTCAATGGCTACGTGAATAAACAAAATTATCGATTTTGGGGGAGTGAAAATCCACATTCATCAGTAGCAAAACCACTCCAACCTACTAAAGTTTCAGTTTGGGCAGCTCTGTCGATCAAACAAATACATATGGAAATCTTGAAAGGGACCGTTGCTGGGGAGAGTTACTGAGAGATGTTGGACCAAATTTTTCCCATTCGCTGAGAAAAAAGGATTGGTGAAAGATTTCTATTTTATGCAAGACGGTGCAACACTTCATCGAACTAATGATGTGTTTGCTGCATTGCACAAAGTATACTGTGATCGCGTCATAGGCTTAGGGTATCCTCGCTTCGCCCGAGCAGGGATGGAATGGCCACCATACTCACCGGATTTGAACCCGTGTGATTTCTTCTTGTGGCGTTATCTCAAAGACTTCTGTTACGCGGACAAAATAGGCTCTAACTCAGATAAAAGAGGCTCTGATAAGTGCTATCCAGAAGGGTGTTTCTAATATTTCGAAAGCTAAAATTGAAGAAGTCTGCCATAGTTTTCAGAAACGCCTTGATTATTGCGCAAATTCTGATGGAGGACACTCCGAGAGTATTTTACCATTAGTCATATGCCCTCGAATGTGTTTGATCAATTCTTTCACTGTGGGAATTTTTATTTAAAAAAAAATGAAATGCAACTCTAACGAATTGCAAATAAATTTGGAAAGTCTATTGTGTCTACAAACATGATGGTTCTTCCTTTCCTACATCAATCAACAAAGCTATGACAGTTTAATTTTCACCTATTCCCATTTGTCACCCCGTACAATTACAA
The DNA here is from genome assembly GCF_001412515.2 of Diachasma alloeum. NCBI lineage: Eukaryota > Metazoa > Arthropoda > Insecta > Hymenoptera > Braconidae > Diachasma > Diachasma alloeum. The sequence continues at coordinate 38,932 of NW_021681042.1, forward strand.
TTTTTAGAGATTCCTGCATGATGTAAAATTCAATGGAATTTGGGATATATTTTACATTATGAAGATGGAAAACCAATCGAGATAACTTTCGAAAGTTAATTCACCCGGGCCTTAAATTCATCAATGTAATTCAATTTTTAATCGATTTATAAAGTTTATTTTTCTATCCATTATTTGAATTTTGTTTTCAATTCTTGCTTTCATTAATATACATTGTTTTTTTTAAATATGATATTGTGCTTTGATGTCTGTTGACACCAATAAAAATACATCTTCAATGCATTAATGGAATTTTCAGTTCAATTCATCGATTTAATTCAATTTTCAGTGGATATTACTTAGAAAGTTCATATTTCAATTCATCAATGAAATTGTGATTTTAAATCTTGTTTTCGTCAATATGAATCATTTTTTAATGCATTAATACCATTTAAACTTCAATTCATCAATATATTTTTTTTTTAATTCTTATGTCCATCAATAATTTTTTTTTTTCAATTTATTCATGTAATTTGAAATTGGATTCACCTATTGGATTCAACTCTGAAGTGATTGATGACATTTAATTTTTAATTCATCAATGAAATTTTGATTTGAATTTCTGTTTTCGCCAATAAAAATCACGTTTTAAATGCAATTCAAAGTTCAATTCATCAATTCAACCAACCGCTCATTGTTAACAATTCCTTAACAATTTCTCACATTTGTATAGCTCACTTGGGGCCCCTTACTGCTACTGAACTCGAAGATTTTTTTTATATATTGATTTTCCAAGCCTTAAATTCTAATTATCAATATTTTTACAGGGTGTCCCATAGAATGCGACCAAAGTAAATTGCAAATAACTTGGATACAGTAAAATATGAATAATTGTTCTTTTTTTATTTTATAAGGAACATTCGGCAAATTACAATACAATTCAAGTGTCCGCCATCACTTATACTACAGAACTCTATCCTGCGTTCGAAACTGGTATAGATGCGCTTGATGTGTTTTGATCAACAGCTCGGATAGCATCCCGAATTGCGCCTTATAACTCTCCCACCGTCGTCGGATGCTTCTCATAGTACTTGTCCTTGAGAAAACCCCACAGGCAAAAATCGCAGGGATTTAAGTCCGGACTGTAAGGCGGCCATTCCATGCCCCCATGGGCATACTTAGGGTAACCTAAGCCGAACACACGAGTGCCGTAAACGGAAAAAAGTATTTTAAATACTCGGCAGTCCTGTGTGGGGCGGCACCATCTTGCATGAAGTAGAAATTCTTGACTAACTGATTTTTTCGTGCCCAAGGAAAGAAGTTCTTCTTCAAGAACTCACAGTAAATATTAGCACTGATTGTCGGACTCTCAATAAATTCAAGGAAAATACCTTTTATTGTAATTGCCACCCATGCAGTGACTTCTTTCGGGTGTGAGAACTTGGTTTCAATAACGTGAGGCGACTCAGTTCCCCAAAAATGAAAATTTTGTTTATTTACTAAGCCACCTAAGTAGAAATGTGCTTCGTCCGAGAAGATGATATTCTGTGCCTTCATTTGCTTGGATTCAAAAAAATGGTGAAGTTCTTGGCAAAATTGCATACGGCGAGCCATCGCCTCCTCACTTAAAAATTGATGTAGAGAAATTTTGTAGGGATGGAAGTTTAAAAACAATCTCAAGTTGCGGAGAAGTGAAGTTTTTGAGACTTTCAAGGTTTGAGGAGCCTTTCGAAGAGTATCATTTGGATATTTTTTGAAATGTTCTTCAGTTGTGCGGACAACTTCATCCGTGGTTACAGTACGTGAAGGACCAGGATGCTCATGCCTTCTATCGTCTAGTGTACCGTACTGATCAACATTCTTAATTATCCTGAAAATACCCATAATTGGTCGAAAAATGCGTCAATTTTCAACAAAAGAAGATAACAAAATTTTTCGGTTAGTTAGTTCATTCACTTTATTTACCGAGACGCGAGTCAGACACTACAGTGTATGTGCCATACTTAGAATAAAATGCTCTTATAGCTGCAGTAGCTGAATCTCCTTTTCGGTAATATGATTTGATGAGGAATGACTTTTGTTCGATGGTTAAATTTTCCATTTTCGTACTGCAATTCCCGAGCGACTGGAGCATGAATGAAATTTACGGAGAGTCTCCACTTCAACCATATATTAGACTTTAGACTGCACTGCCACCTTGCTATGGAACACCCTGTATATTTATCTAGGGTGGGGAGATTGGCTCGTAGAGAAGATAAGGAATCAAGAACGATCATCGTGTGCGTACCAGTTCGTACGTAACTATGTATCAACTGATGAATCATCTGGAAACCTTTCTGGGGGCTGTAGATGTGGTGGTAGCATCAAATGTGATATCAAGAGGATTGAGAATAATATTGTGGAAATGAGATATAATATTACAAAAGAGCAGGGACAATGTGGCAAGAGGCAATTGAGGGGAGCAACGAGAAAAATATCAGAACGATTATGAGGTGAATCGGTTTATGCCCTACGATCGCAAAAAATTGCAAAAAACGATATTCAAAAACGAATTGCAAAAACGCTGAACAACACATACCAGCCGATGTTCCTGACACTTTCCCGAGCACAGAAAGCCATCTAGAACATGACAATAAAACTGATACAGAGGAGACAATACCTTCATCTTCTTCTGAAGATATGAACATCAATTTTCATGGTTGTTCATGTGGTAAGAGTGTGACAGATCCATTGACATGGGCTGTAACTATCGATGAAGGGAACATTCTGAAACTATCTAGAAATTGAATTTTGATGTTTTTTTTTCATTTCAGAAATGTTTTATTACTATTCACGATGATGCCTACTTTTCATTTCCTCTGGACGGGAACCAACTCACTGATCGGTAGATTTGTAAGATTTGCAGATAAGGCAATCCAACGAAATTTCCAACTGAAGAGAATCTTGAATTTTCAATACCTTCCACGACCACAAAGCCCTCTGACTTCAATATCTACAAGCGAGGAATACAGAATAATAAACGCGATAAGGACCATGGTTATGATGCATTGTTCCCATGTGATTTGAAGAATGATATTGATCATGGAAATAGAGATGTAAGTTTGGGTTATGATTACGTCTCCAATCAGAAGACAACATCAGGGGTGTCACAGACGCTCTTACTCCTTCAACATGCAAGTTCACCGATTGAGCCAGCAATTCGAAAAAAAATCCCGAATAAGAAGTTCAACACTCTGAGCCAAACAAATATAACTGGTGATATTCTTGACCTCGGCCATCCAAGTTGTGGATTGGGAAAATCAGTTGCTAATCCATCCACAATTAATCAAATCAAAGAATTCATCACCTGCGGCGAGAAAGCAGACCATAATGACAAATGTGGGGTGTGGAATAATGAAATAAGAACGAATGGTTTATCAACAAATGCAATTTTTTAGTTCTGTCACTGTCTAATTCACCCTCGGGACTGCTGTTCAGTACTCTTTCGTGTTCAGCTTCAAGTTAACGAGATCCGAATAGGTTTCGTTTGTGAAGAAAGTCTCCAGGCAGCTCAATACCTAATTCGGGACCCCGATGTCAATTTATCTGTTGATCAAATGGATAAAACTCCACTATTAGCAAACAAGGACAGGTCAAATTGCCAGAGTACTGCAACGAAACCCATAGGTGAACTTACTTGTCCAGTCTGTAAGCGCGCAGTGGGCTTAGCACACAGATAAAACGTATTTTTAAAATACTAATTATATTTGGTGGTATCCTTTGATTGAGACAAACCATCGTTTAATGAATCTTTCTCGTATTAAATTGTTTTTTTTTCCGGATTGTCATCTTCCGGTTCACGCCATTGATACATGCTCTATACTAGATGCTGAAGCAGACGAAGGTTTTGGGCAGTTGAGAACTTGTCACATTTGTAACAAACAAGAAACTTCTACGGTTATTGGTTCTCCTCCTGCAGAATCCAATTCAAAATGTGCAATCCGTCAAAAATCTAGCAAGAAAATGAGCATTTGCATTGTACATTGTGATTTTTTTAGAAGCTTTTTTCGCTTTTTTCAAATAGCAAATCAAATTCTGCTTATCCGACTTCAATTTTACAACGTATTGGTCTAATCTTTAGATGCCAAAAATGAAGATTTTTCAAGAATAAAGGTTGAAGAACTTTAATTTGAATAATTCCGTCACTCTTTTTTTAGTATTGTTACGTGTCTCCCTTCGAATCCTAATTCAATTATCTATGATCTGGAGGAGGCTCTGAAGAACGACTGTCTTTTGAAGTTCTTTCGATTCTGCTCTTGGAAGTCCTTCTTTGTAACTGTCATCGTATTGTCCGGATTGTAATAATGAATCGCCCCAATTATTTATTAATCTGTGTGTTCCTTTATTCTCCGCTGGACCTAGCATTGATTTCAGAAGTAGTTTGAGTGAAACCCATATGCCAAAAAGGATTAAAAAATAGTGAAACATCGAAGTGTGAAACTGTCAAACCCTTCATCAAGTTCCGATGGAAAAGTAATCCACTGAGATTTTCTGTCATCGAACTCGCTGAATGGGCTTTATTCAAATGAGGCTATAAAAAATTTAAATTCTAATCAACTGGTGAATCTTTGGAATTTTATTTTCTCAATTGTGTCGGCGAGAGAGAGAAGAAGGCGAGGAAATGTGGGAGAACGCCCAGTCCCTTTGCTTCTGGTTTCTGCCAATATTTACCATTGAATGACGAGTTTGAGCGACGAAATCACGTTCCACTTCAACTTGAAGAATTAGAAAATCATCTCTGACAAATCCAGCTGCTCCCAACTCTCCACTAACTCATCAGGATCTCCAACACTGACCTCTATGAAATCCAGTTGCTTGAAACCCTCCAGAAGTTCCTCAAAACCTTTACCAACAACCTTTGGGGAACCAAGTAGCTCCCAGCCCTCCAGAAGTTCTTCAGAACTTCAGAGGGTGCTTCAGAACCTTCCACAACGAGCCTCAAGAAATCCAGTCGCTCCGAGCACTTGAAAAATCCTTTAAAATCTTCAACAGCGACCCTCGAGAAATCCAGTCCCTTCAAGAACTTGAAAAAAAAACTCAAAATCTTCAACAACGACTAGCAGGGAATCCGGTGATCCAGGGAATCCATGATCCAAACATTCCAGAAGTTCCTCTGATCGCTTCAGGAAGAAATTCAACACCACCAAATCTGATTCGATCTTTATCAATGCCTTCAAATATGGCACAACCTATACCAGTATCTCCAAATGAATCACAATTTCTTCAATAACCACTATGGATTCATGTGCCTCCATATCCACCACCGAGGAACTCAACAGATAAATCCCAATTTAATCTTACTTTCACTGCTAATATTGATGCGAATGCTTTCAATTGACCTAATCAAAACAGAAATTTTTGCAGTTGTCCGAATGCCTATGATGGAGTCTAACAAATTTGAATATTTTCAAATGTTTTCAAATTACAGATGGAGCTTGAGAATTGATTCCTGAACTCGGATCGAAAGCAGAAATCACTATTTTTATTTCATTATTGTTATCGTTAAATTGGCCTATAATGCTTCCATTAATGAGAATTTCTCAACAATCCAAATGAATTTTAGGAGGAAATGACATCTAACACATCATTATTTTTACAGATTTTAGGACAAATTTCCCTACAAAAAAAATGATTAAATTAGAGAAATTTTTTTTTTCCATGAATAAATCATGAACAATTTTGAACCCTGTTTTCATGAATATGAAAATTGTAAGAATACAAGTGGATTTTCGTCACAAATTTAACATTTCAAGCTTTGAAAATTTGATCTGAATGATCCCCAGAAAACTATTTTGGTGAAAAGACGATTACTAGAAAAATTTTAAAAATCATGAACTCTTCGGAAATATCCCTGAATTTTCAATTCTTTTTTTTTTAGTAATCCTTTTAGCGTTTAATTGACTTGACCAACAAAAATGGAATTATTATTCCCTTCATTAATTCATCAACAATGTCTTTTGTGAACTTCAATGGTTTTCGAAAATTCTTGACACAAATTACCAATGAAAATTGTAGCTCGATGGATAAAAATTCTTGTTTGATATGTCTCCTCAGTGAACTAGTGGACATGAACGAGTATAAAATCATTTTTCTTTAGCATTAAATTACTCAAGTTTCACTCGTATTATGAGAAAGTTTAGAAACATGGCTGAACCTTCATCTATTCCAAGTTGCTCCTTTGGCAGACATCTATTTTGACATCTACAGCTATTTCATCTATTCCAATTCTTGAATAAATGTCTTAACGATTGAAAAAAAAAAATTTTCTCATTCAAATTTTCAGCAGTGCCTCCAACATTTTAGAATTCCAACCATCATTTTCTGAAACGGATTTCTCAATTAGCACTCATTATTCAGATCCCGAATTGTTTCTCGCATTTTTGAACCCACCAGAACCCATGGCTTGGTGAAATAAATTTCGTCCCACAAATCTCACTTCCCATAGACCTCTTTCACTAGAAACCCTCCGATATTCAAAAAAACTTATATCTCTCCATTCCACCCAAAATCCAGAGGTCCGATCAAACATTTGAAAAGTACCATCCTGAGTCATCTTGCTCAATTCATTGATAATAATTAGATCTCTTGCGATAAATGATTATTCATCCCTTCTCGCATACCGTTCTTCCAACCATCAAATAATGCATTTCACCTCTATGATGTTGATTTTCCCGAGAGAATTGGATTTACAATTTTTTCTCCATGGTATCCTCACAAAATCAATAATTACATTGACCTCTCTGAGTACATTGAACAATTACAGTTACAAGTGGTATATATTTGCTAATAAGCTTGGAAAATTGATTCGCAAAAAATTATGAGTTAGAATCTAAATTCCATAGTCAAGCTCTCATAAATGACTTGTAAAAAAAATAGGAAATAGGGCTAAAACCTAAAAAAAATCAACTCTAAAAAAAATGAATTCGAATGAACTTTGCTTTCCAATAATAAATGATTATTCCGTCTGGAATTTAGATCCGTCAGCTCTTTTCCGGTCGTTTCAGCAAACACTTGCTTCTGGAAACCAATTAACAAGAAAAAAAATCATTCGAATAACCAACTGTGTGTATATATAGTTCGATTATAAAACGTTTGGATTTGAAGATATGCCTGATCAAACATTATTGTGTACACAAATTCCACGAGCTTACGATTCACTGTACACGATAATTATAGCTCGATCATAAAATAAATACTTGAATGCACTTCATAATAAATTTTGATTATAACCAGTATTCAAGTATTAATCGCCGACGGAGACTCATTATAACCAAGAAATTGTGAGTTCCTGAAAACTTCTGGAGATAACGAAAATGAGATACATAGTTAATCAATGTCCCTGTAGCTGACTGAGTCTTTTCGTTTTCTCATTTTCTTCTACATTTATAGTTGGGTCACTTGACGTGATTAATTCAGACAAAAATCTGTTACTTGACTTGATTGATATGTGACTTAATATTGAACAGAAGGAATTGAAAAGAATTAAAATGAGAAGAAAGACCAGAGGATTAGTTGATAGATAGTCTGCTGTAGCAGACTAACCTAAGTTGATCATCTGTGGTTAACATATTGCCTGAGTTACATCCTTGGGGTTTTATGAATCTATGGCGAGAAAATTATCAGTGGTTAACTGATTAAAAACTCCGTGGTTAATGGAAAGAATTAGTGGTTAACGAATTGTCAGTGGTTAACTGACTCAAGACTCCGTGGTTAACGGAAAGAATTCGTGGTTAACGAATTTTCTGTGGTTAACAGACTGGCCTGATTATTGTCTGTGGTTAGCAGACAAATCTGAACTTTTTTTCATTCATCTGTGGTTAACAGAATTTCCTGAATATCTTATGTCTTACTTTGCTTAAATTAAGTCATTTTAAGTGAATGGATGTATGTGTTGAGTGGATGATGTTTAATTTTTCTTGCTAAGTTACAATAATTTCGAAAGCTTTCGAAATCGCATTTATTATTTATCAGCATGTTGAAATTTTACATAATTTACGAAAAGTAAATATTTGCTTTCTGGTTCTTTTTAAATGAATTTCATGGTCAAATATGTTTTTAACTTGAGGAATTCTTGTTGTTGAGTCATTTTCAGATCCTGGGACTGAATCGGGAATTCGATGTACCTGATTTTATCAAACTGAAATTCGAAAGTGAAATTCGAGTCATACACTAACACTCACACACCATCGAGATATAGATGATAAATAATAACACATTACTCTTCTGAAGATAACGACACAACCAATTGAAAATTGTTCTGAACACTCTAGAAACGTTTGCATTATATAGCATCAAACAATTGTCAATCGGGCTGTTCTTCAGTGTTGATTTCTGGGAGGTTTTAGCTGAAGAACAGACTAGGGTCTTCCCCATGTGAGATCTTACAAATCTCAGATTTCTCAGTTCATTACAACTTCCGTTGAAAAAAAAAATCCCGAAGTCTTAATACCTCAAATAGTCCCTGGTGTGGTTGCCGGGGCAGTAATCTTTTCCGCGGAGGGGAGTAGTGGTACGTGTCCCCCTTGAAATCCTGACGAGTATGATTAATTAAATTTTCGACGAAAATGATGCGATTCTGCACAAAAAAGAATGACGACGTTGCTCAACTTCTAGTATAATCAAGCAATTCGTTTCAGTGGTAAGAATTATTGAAAAGAAATGTTGGAAATGAAACGTGACGCAATTATTCAAATCTAAGTTTTTCAACATTTTATCTCCGAAAAATCATCATTATGGGCTCCTCAAGATTGGTAAAAGCAATTATTTCATGATAACAGGAAATGAAATATATCATTTGCCAATTATTTCTGTTACAAATAATATGTTGAATGATTTTACCTGGAATAGAACGTTTCTAGCATATGTATTCGATTACTGATAATTTATCAATTAGTTCGTTCATTTAATTAGCACGACTTCCTTTCCCATTCCAGCTTTGCAATTATTATATTCACCCATTGGGCAATTGCCCATCGCCATGTAATGAAGATAACAGAGGCACTCCACAGGGTTACATTTGTAATAAATGTAGTCATACTGAAGGTTTCGGGGAGTTTGTTCAGATGCACTGTTTAAAAAATTGGATGGGTCAAGCCCAAAAATCTCAAGAACAAGAGACTAGAGGATATTAAATATTTACAAATCCAATTTGCCAAGGAAATTTTTGTTGTAAACTGTAACGAGATTTTCTCGTTACGATAAACTGTTTTACCAACGCGAAAAAACCATAAGTCAAGGATGCTTATAATGAGGGCAAGAGTAAGGAACGACATCTAACGCTAGCTGAAGAAGCTGAGCGAGAGATGAGAGTGACATCGAACGGCGGTTCAAGTGAACCGCGCATGAGGTGAATAGACCAATCAAATCCCAAGAGGCGTAGTTTGGGTGAAACCATGCTTCTAAACATTATAGAGAGGCTGTCGATACGCTGTCGCCATATCTAGAAATTCGCCCAGCTGTGTTTGAGGAAAATGGGCCAACGCACTGGCGTTCCAACTGGGCGATTCTAGAGGCGCTATCGACTTAAACTAGAGACCAGAGGTTAGGTGAGAGGACTAGCGCCCCCTCGATTGCCGTCGGGCTGATTGATGGTGGTGGGGTAACGGATGACCCATCACCGCTGAGATATTCAGACTAAGGAGAGAAGGCCTTAGTAGATTTCGAGACAGTCGGTGACAGGCACTGGGGTTGAGCGGATGGCTTTCCGGTTACTCGGCACAGTGGTTAGTTGCATTAATCCGTATGGATTATGGGGGTCCGTTGTGAGAACAAGATCCGAAACAGCGAGAGAATGGGACGCTTCGGCATCCCAAACAGAATGATCGGATTATTTTGAGCACGTGGGATGTTTTAATTCCATGTTCTTAGGGATCTATCACTTCGGACGAAAGAAGTGGTGTTGGCGTGGATCCGTGGGCCGGGAGTTAGGCCGACTCCTGGAGGCCCGATCGAACGTGCCTCTACGACGAGTAATCTGGGTATTGGTCCGCGATGATAGTGCTTTTACCGAGCATTGAGGTTGAGTTGGGGTGGGCACAGGTGGGTGAGAATAAGTCTCCGGATACCTGTGTCGCATGTGCCTCTCAATGTTCGGCGCTCCGAGGAGTAAGAAGGATTCGCAGGTAATGGTCGACCTCTCCAGAGTTAAGCCACTCTGAAGATGAAAGAAATACGTCAGAGGAATGGAAACATCCTCGGCGAAAAATACACGGAGGAATGGCTCCTGGAATATACGCTTTATCGAGATCTTTCGGCTGAAAAGACGAAGATCGATCGAGTGAATTACTCGTAGTATGGTGGACCTCGTCCACTCTACCGTATTACGCTGATGCTGGCTCGGCATATTCAGTCCCGCCAGGTCCCGCCAAGTCCTCAGGGTAGACGAGTTATCCTCTGAGGTCGGTTTACCGTTGGATTCTCCGTGAAAATCCAGCTGGCGCCCAACAATTGAGTGATAGAGAAGATGCCAAACTAATTTGGGATCGCTGCTGGTGAAGTACCGACAGAAATCCCTTACAAAATAAAAAAATTGCAGCAATTTCGATCCTGAGAAGTGGAGACAATCCTACCTTGAAAGCTGTGACCTTGGACAAAAAGAGGGTGGATTTGAAGAATACTTTCTGTGCTCCAAACTTTTATGAACAGCAATTTATTCATTAAAATGTTGCTTGATGTGAGGAAAAATGGAATCAACAAAAGGACATATCATATACGAGCCGAGATTCTGCAACCAATAGCATCAGTTGGAGTCGAACTTGCTGACTATGTAGTTATTAATGCCCGGATAATAATTGGAGGACTCTGTCGGTCTCTCTTGAAGAATATTCCGGGCTTCAAGGAAGTAACTAGCTGTGATACCTGTAATTATCAGCGCGAGAAACTGTTCCCAATTACAAGTTTAAATATCGAAACCTCGACAGCAGAAGATTATAATCAATCTATTAAGAATGATATCATTATATCACAGAATCAAATTTGCTGCGATTATAGACGGGAGAATGATGAATGTTTTGGTAGAATTTCCAATGACCTCATAATATCAGGTAAAAAATTATGATAAATTCTTTAGTGATCAATCAAATCGAAAAAAAAAATCTTTATTTGTCATTTTCAGAAGGATTTGTGATTTTTGAAATTCGACTGAAGGATGAGTCTCAGAAAATGCGATTGAAGGAAATTCCCAAGTCTATCCAACTTTCAATGATGAAAGAAGAGTATCCGTTGAGAGGCGTTATAGAATTTGATGCACCTGATCGTAAAGAAAACTACAACAGTGAATTCATTGGACACTACAAGACCTTTTGTCTTCGTAATCATGAATGAGTGGGATATGATCGCAAACTAACAAAATGCCGCTACACTTCTTATATTTCCCCTTACTGGGGTTCTGTTCCGGACTGAGTTGGATCAACACGTACAGTCACACACCTGCAAATATTTTTTTCGCTTAGGAAAGCAATTATTCTTGAACTGCTGGTTTGCCGTTTCTGAAGTGCGAATTTCCGGTGATCGTTTGGAGAAAATTTACAAAAGTTTAGATAGTTGATAAAATAAGTAGTCATGGTTTTTGTTAAAGTGTAATAATTTTGAGGTTAGTGCCAACGCCTGGATATGCATTCTGATGAGTCGGGTGAAGAGGAAACCTGTACAGTCTTCTTGATCTTATCGACCAGTGAATCGTTTAGAGAACAGGAAACTACTCAAATCGAAAACCTTCGTGCACTTCAAAGTCCTAGCAACACTCCAAAGAGAAATAATTCCCCCAGTACCAGCAACAAGTGGCATGACATCTGGGCCCATCCGAATAATTCCTCCATACCCAAAAATCCGGATTCAGAAGCAAGAAAAAGAGACATCTCTTCAACGTTTTTACAGGTGAAGGTTCCAAGACCAAGAAGTGATTCAGTTAACTCTACACAGGTTCTAAACATAGAGGAAGGAAGAGAAACATGATTCTTTCCCACAGAGCTTCAAGAGCTCCTTTACCAGCCTCTTTAATCTAGGAGGCAAGCTCAACCGCTCGACAAGTGAACCCAGTTTCTCCTCAGCTGACCTAATGAGTGCCAATCAGGATCAACTGCATAATCTAATAGCCCCTCCCACTTGCCTTCTTTCACAAACTCCCCTCCAGCCTCTTTCCCAAATGCAGTCATCAATGTCAATTAGCCATCTCAACCAGCAGGAGATCAATGTATTTTTGGAAAATGAGGACACTAACAAAATTCCGACTTCTATCCTTAATGCACTGAACACAATAACTCTACAATCTGAGAACAGGGCTCTCTCGCTGGAGATTTCTATGAGGGAAGGAAACAAACATCATAAAGCAGCAAATGACTGATCTAAAAACGAGAACTGAGAGCAGGGATGATTGGATTAAAAATGATTTCGAGACCATGGACAAAAACATGAAGTCTCTAGATGCCGAAGATGAGAATAATCCATCTGGAGCAAATCCTGCTCTGATCAAGGAAGTCAGCGATCTTAAAAAAAGGCTGGAATTCCACGAAATAGCTGCTAGAGCCAATAATTTAATCATCGAAGGACTCAGCATTGGAAACTCTCCCCCGCACAACGTAATTGACGAATTTGGTGTAGTATGGTGGAGCACAAACTTTGGTATAATTCAAGGGGTAAGTGAAGTCAAGCTCATTGGTTTCCAAAGGCAAATTGCTGTAGTAAAATTGAAGGAGCTCGATACCAGGGAACTAATTGTCAAGCAAAAAGGTAAACTGAAGGATGTCACTGACTCAAAGTGTATTTGATCAAATGTATTTGAAAATAACCGAGGCCTCACACAATATTCCCCCTTCTCTGAAAAATCATAATAGCATCTGGTCCTTAGCAATCAAAGACAAAACGATAGGAAGAGGCAATGGTGGATTATTATGCCTAATAGATAATCAGTTATGTCCTGAGACGATTGACATCTCTCCTTAGTGGATTTTCTTCAGAATTCATACATCACAGTGGAATGCAATAATTGGCTCCTGTTATCTCAGATTAAACCTTGAACTTGAATAGATACTTGATATACTCCAACCGATCTTAACAGGCTTGCAAGCCAAGTACGAAAACGATAAAATATTCGTCGGAGGAGACTTCAACTCCCTCATTGCGGAAGGTGATGATATCCGCCCTCCAGAAATCGCCGAAGGGACGAACCTGAACCCAACCAGACAAAGCTCGGAGATGAAAACTGTTGGAATATGGCTCCAGCTCCTGGTCCTCATATATATTGTAATGATTTTTCTTTGGCCTCAACAAATGCTCAATAAACCCTTACCCAGAAGTCTCGATTATCCAAACACGGCCAACTCATTACCTTCGTTCTCGTAATCCGACGAGTCTGAAACGCCAAAAACCCTAACGTTAAAACTGGACTCCGAGAACAATCAGTAGCTCATCCAATCCTTACTTCGTGTAGTTAGGGCGCCAGCGGATTTTTAGCAACGCGGAATCGACAAACCGCAAACGGAACTGTATTTTCTTAAAACTAAATACTGATTGTCCCCAAAAATCCAATAACGACAAGAATCATATCGCAAACTATACGCAGAAATGTGGATTA
>NW_021681042.1:53224-53397 GCF_001412515.2 Diachasma alloeum
CGGAATAAGGTAGCTTATCTACAGAGGGCACTCTCCGGAGAGGAATTAGGACTTTACCAACGAAAACTCAAATGCAAACTTAACTAAACTAAAAGCCCAATGGCGATCCGTTTCGTAGACTGGGCAATCGTCTCCACGGCCTTCCAACTGAAAGCCCTAATACTCTCGCTCAA
>NW_021681042.1:53534-54489 GCF_001412515.2 Diachasma alloeum
GCAATCGTCTCCACGGCCTTCCAACTGAAAGCCCTAACACTCTCGCTCAAGGGAGCGCAAGCATTTCAACTCGACCTATGTACTCACTCTATCGACAAACCAAAAGGGTTACAGAAAACACTGGGTAGCACATTATCTTGGCCAAATATTCCACGGTGATATCCTGATCCTTAACCGAATTTACGTAGGAAAATCTGAAAATTACTAAATTCTAACTCAACAAAAATGAATCGAAAAAAGAAATATCTGCAAAATATCTGGTTTATTTAATGAAGATATTTAATGAATATTGTTCTAAAATTGTAGGGAATCGATTCACGCGATAGATAACCAATTTAAGTAGTTTTCCGAACTTAAGGTAGCTCTGAAGTAGAGTTAAGGTAGCAGGTAGCACTAATTCTCCGTATATATNCTATGTACTCACTCTATCGACAAACCAAAAGGGTTACAGAAAACACTGGGTAGCACATTATCTTGGCCAAATATTCCACGGTGATATCCTGATCCTTAACCGAATTTACGTAGGAAAATCTGAAAATTACTAAATTCTAACTCAACAAAAATGAATCGAAAAAAGAAATATCTGCAAAATATCTGGTTTATTTAATGAAGATATTTAAGGAATATTGTTCTAAAATTGTAGGGAATCGATTCACGCGATAGATAACCAATTTAAGTAGTTTTCCGAACTTAAGGTAGCTCTGAAGTAGAGTTAAAGTAGCAGGTAGCACTAATTCTCCGTATAGATATTTATGGCGACAAAAAGGTAACGGTTTATAAAATTTTACTGTCTCTCTCTCTCTCTCTGTCTGTCTCTCTGTCTCTGTCTCTGTCTCTCTGTCTCTCTGTCTCTCTGTCTCTCTGTCTCTCTGTCTCTCTCTCTCTCTCTCTCTCTCTGTCTCTCAATCTCTGTCTCTCTCTGTCTGTCTCTCTCTCTGTCTCTCTCTCTGTCTCT
>NW_021681042.1:54909-54982 GCF_001412515.2 Diachasma alloeum
TCTCTATGTCTCTCTGTTTCTGTCTCTCTCTCTGTCTCTCTGTCTCTCTGTCTCTCTGTCTCTCTGTCTCTCT
>NW_021681042.1:59721-62647 GCF_001412515.2 Diachasma alloeum
CTGTCTCTCTGTCTCTCTGTCTCTCTGTCTCTCTGTCTCTCTGTCTGTCTTTCTCTCTGTCTCTCTGTCGACCTGAATTTTTCGAGCTGATATGCAGCCGAATATATTTTTCTGGAAACTTCTACGTAGTTGGAAAAATGTCAAGGTTTTTCATAAATGAATAATACAAGGTTTACAAATTACTTTTTCTGTAATTCATGTAAAATGACGAAATACATTTTTAGGCTTACAAATCACAAGAGATTATTATTATCATATAGTCTTTAGTATTTGGTTATTCGGTAAGCCCCTCCCGCAAAACCATCCAACTCATCGAAGCAAAAATGAAACATTTCACCAAATAATTGATACAAATATCCCTCGTTGCGCTGAGGTGTTGTACGACGAAGGTCATCCCTGGCCAGAAGGTAAATCTCCTCGAAATTGCTACCTATGCGATAGTGGAGTTCTTCAGTGGCTGGCATGCTGTTGTATTGCATATAATGCATGGCAACACTTGTGATCGCCCGGACCAGAGACTCCTTGTATTGTTTGAGAAGCACTGAGTCCAAAAATTGTAACCACTGATCGATCCATGCCGCTTTGTTTTTTAATGTTGTAATGCTTGGACTCATCATAATGAGGGGTTGCCTTACATCAGCACGTACAAAAGCAACGCAGGGGTTATCGTAGCTGCGATGGAATCTCACCTTGACATCCCCAAATTGCTTAGCAGGTACATTGTGGACGGCTTTTGGGTGAAACTTCTCAGGATCAAAGTAGTCCGTAACGGCATCCAGATCGTTGTACAGAAAGGCCCATTCCTCCCATGACATTGACAGCACGACACGGTGGGGGCGTACGGCCATTAACTGCACCACAAGAACAAATTGTCCGAGACAGGTAACTTGTAAACCAACACGAAATTGTTTCGTCTCCGACTTATTGAGAGCTATAACTTGTGATAGCACCACCTGCTGTTCGACACCACTGCACTTTTTTTCGTTGATATTTTCCATGTTAAAAAACTGATGAGCGAAATCGAATCGACTGGATGAAATACACCGCGAGCAGCCGCATTTTATAGCGTTAGGTATGAGAGTGGGGCGTGCTTAATTCCCCCACCATACACATGACAGGCCTATGCGCACAACATACTACTCCCACCGTAGGGAGTGCTGCGGCGTCGGCGTCACACATGACCCCCCACTACCATGGATTTCATATGATGTATATTATCGCCACCTCTATTATGCTACCCGCACCCCTATCATATTGCCCTGACCGCTGTGAATTTTTTTAAAATTCGAGTGACTTGGATTTATTTTTTGTCAGTCATTCGTGAAGATATATTTAGTACAGTAAAAATGAATAAAATTTGGAGAGAGCAAGACGTCGAACTGTTCGATAAATATCTCGCAGATCGGTCACCATGTGAGAATTACAGGGAAAAACTAAAGTCTAGATTTCGTCAGAGACACATACGTGTATACAGGGTATCCCAGAAGTACATGCTGATCCTGAACCAGCATGTACAGGGGGTGATTCTGAGCCGACAAGTTTCGAAACCTCCGGGGAATATGGCTTTAGCCAGTTTACCGAAGGCCTTTCGTTTAGGAGATATTGCAAAAGGCTATTTCCCACATTTTTTCAATAAACGAGATAATCAAGAATACGTTGGGCCTATACCTGAAAGAAAATATTATGGCGCGGATACGATGAATGTGCGGGATCGAGTAAAATTCTCAACTTGGTACAATGAACGTGTACCCGAAAATTACCAGTTTGATTTCCGTAAAGAAATTTTGCATTATTGTAGACTCGATGTTACAATTTTAAGGAAAGCGTGTGTGGAGTTTCGTAAATTAATCACGAATGCTGGGAATGTTTGCCCATTTACAGAGTGTGTAACGATTGCTTCGACATGTATGCGCATTTTTCAAACAAATTTCTTGAAAGAAAAACAGATAGGTATTATACCTCAGGGCGGATATCGTTTAGGAAAAACGCAATCAAAAGTAGCGATTGAGTGGTTACTCTGGGGCGAGCATTGCGAGAATCATCGAGTAATACACGCCGGGCGGACTTGCCAGCACAGAACGGAATCAGGGGATCGGCTAGATGGTTATTGGGAAGATGTTTAAAATAATAAAAAATATGCATATCAGTTTCACGGCTGTTATTGGCATGGTTGTCCACGGTGTTTCAAGTTTAATAGAGATAAAGAGTTGAGCCATAAGGATACATTAGAGAGTCGATATGAGAGAACAGGAGCAATTACAAGGGAATTGCAAAACTTGGGTTACGAAGTCGTTGAAATGTGGGAATGCGATTTTATTCGTAAAAAAAAGACATATCTCCAACTGTCAAATTTTCTTGAAAATATCGATGAACAAATGTTTGTTGCTTTAGATTCTCGAGACGCGTTTTTCGGTGGACGTACGGGAAATACCGTATCACACTATGATATTAAAGAGAATGAAAAAATTCGATATTTCGACGTTTGTTCTTCATATCCATATATTTTAAAGGCGGGGATTTTTCCTATCGGTCACCCCACTGTACATGTAGGGAACGATTGTCAGCTCATATGTCCTAATAATGATATTTCGCGGATAGAGGGACTTGTGAAATGCCGCATTTTACCCCCGCGACGATTATTTCACCCAGTTTTACCTGTCAAAGCACACGGTAAGCTACTGTTTCCTCTCTGTCGGTCATGCTGCGAAGGTTTAGTGCAAGACAATTGCCCTCATGATGACCCCNCAAGGTTTAGTGCAAGACAATTGCCCTCAAGATGACTCCACTGATCGTGAGTTTTTGGGGACTTGGGTCGCCCCAGAGCACCGTAAAGCCGTAGAGGTGGGGTATAAAATTTTGGAAATTAGTGAAATTTGGGAGTATAAAAAAACAACATGTTATGATCCTATGACACGAACAGGAGGTT
>NW_021681042.1:63275-63620 GCF_001412515.2 Diachasma alloeum
TTTCTGCTCAGAATCACCCCCTGATCCTAGGGTGTTCAGATGTACATGTACTTCTGAAACACCCTGTATATCTATCCTCAGATTCATCATCTATGCATTCTGCCGGCCAATCGGAAGCCTCTTGTTTGATTTTTAAAACAGTGTTTATATACTCGGCAAATATGGGGCAGGCACACACACATACGCTGCATATCACATGGATGTGCGCCCGCTTAAAAATCACTTCCCATTGGCCCACCCTTAATTGCCAATAACTTTTTAGGGGTGAGTCTGATCAAAAAGTGCAAGAGGACTTTTCTGCTCAGAATCACCCCCTGATCCTAGGGTGTTCAGATGTACATGTAC
>NW_021681042.1:63785-79905 GCF_001412515.2 Diachasma alloeum
GCGAGAGAGGGAATAAAACTCGACAAGGATAAAATTTAAAAAAATGCTGGATTGAGAGCAGTAGCAAAACTTTGTTTAAACTGTCTCTGGGGTAAATTTGGGGAAAGAGAAAATTTAACGAAAAAGGCAATTATTCGGACATATGAGGAATTTTCTAAGATAATGTTCAATCCTGAAATCGAAGTGACAGGGCTTGTCCCTGTTAACAAGCCTTCCCTGAAACATTTAAACGAAGCTGCGGAACTGTCTATGAAAGCCAACGTTGTTATTGCGGCTCATACAACAGCTCACGCACGTCTCAAATTATATTCTTATTTAGAAAAACAGCAAGAACGTGTTTTATTTTATGATACAGACTTGGTTATTTATGTGAGCGATGGAACTAACGACTTACCACTGGGAAATTTTCTGGGTGACTTGACCGACGAAGTAGAGGGCTACGGGGAAGGGAGTTTCATTACGTCTTTTGTCTCTGGCGGTCCAAAATTTTATACTTATCGCGTGAAGAAACCGGATGGAAACATCGCAGAAGTTAGTAAAATAAAAGGCGTTAGGCTAAATTACGACACGCGTAAATAGATTCATTACGACTCGATTCGTGCCCTCGTTGTCGATAAGGTAGAGCCTTACCAGATCAACTACAAGGGTATACGATGGACAATGTACCTTGACGTCATCACGAAACCCAAGAGCAAGATTATCCGCACGACGAGCCCGAAATGAAGGCTTGATAATGGCACTGCGACCCTCCCCTACGGATATAAGATCAAATGACGCGCGATTGAACCCAACGAATGAAAAATATTTTTGATTTTTGAGGTAGCGATTAGGGATTAGATGTAAGACTTAGTATTAAGAACTAGACGTAAGATTTAGTTTTAGAATTAATGCTAAGTATAAGCTAGATTAAGTTTTTAGATTTTATTTAGGTTGAGATTTTTATTAAAAACCAATAAACATTTTTTATAAATTCAAATTAGATATAAATTTTTATTTGTGTAATATTTTTTTTAAGAATAAATTTTTTCGAAATGAAACCAAAGACGTGAAGACTTTTTTTTTGTTTTTTCCTAAATATTCATTTTAGAGGGAAGTAAATTTTTCAAGGTATTTTATTGTTGAAATGAAGAAGAGGAATATATAATGTATTTTTTTTTATTCAAAAACCCTAATTCTAGAAAAATACATTTTTTTTTAATCTAAAACTTAAAACTAAAAGTACATTTTTTAAAAAGAAAATACATTATATTATTATTATTTTTGCGGTGCCCTCCCGGAAGCTGTTTGTTCACTCCCACTCCTCGAGGTCCCAGTTGTCCTTGCTCTGGTTTAGACGGGGCGGGGCGTCCCTGAAGTGGATGTGAAGGTCCCACGAATCCTCTACGTCTTACAAGCCGAGAGCTTGCTCGCTCTCGGCCTCCAACCCTCTGGCCTCACGCCTTAGAGCCTGGACCCACTGAGCTCTGGTGGTGAGTGGGCCAAGTCCGCCCTCCCACCGATCGCCTCTCTGAAACAAAAAAAAGACATCAATTAATAAAAGATGAAAAATGAGGAAAAAAGAAAGACAGTAGTTTGGGAATGTGTTTTTTTTTTTTTTCGTCTGTTGGGAGAATGCATTTACGCACGACCACCTGAGGGAGGGAATAGATGTTTCCCTCCGTCAAGTGAGTGTGGGAGTCCGACAGTGACTGCCAATACCCACTAAACTCCAATCAGACAAATTTTCACTAAGCTTTCTTCCCCTTACGGCACCACCGTTAGGTATTCGTGAGGGAGGTCTCAGCTGTTCGCTCTTCCGCCTTCATATTATGTACGTCCCCCTAACCTGCAACGATGTTGTGTGTGATTAGGAGGTTCCAAAAAAGATTTCTCACCTATACTGCAGCCTTGCGCTTGCGTTCCTCATTCCTGAGCTCCTTCATGACTTCTGCCGCGAAGTTGCTCGTTGCGTCCCAGGCTGCCTGTGATGACAGCATTGCCTCCACTAGATCCTTGGGTGAAACTCTCCTTCCGAGCTCCGACTCCCAAGTATTTCGCATGTCACTGAATTGGGGGCAGCCGAAAAATACATGCTCCGCGTTCTCGTTCACTCCTGTGCAGGTGGGACACTCCGAAGAATCTTCATGTTTGAATTTATGAAGATACTCTCTGAAGCACCCGTGCCCTGAAAGCATTCGACACACATAGTAGGAATGTGTATGTGCGTGTGTGTGTGTGTGTGTGTGTGTGTGTGTGTGAGAGAGAGAGAAAGAGAGAGAGAGAGAGAGAGAGAGAGAGAGAGAGAGAGACTTACCATGTAAGCCTCGTGCTCTGCATCCGCTAGTCAGCGCTCCGCCCTGGCATGAAAGGCTCTGTTGGCGAAGATATCTTCGCCATCAAGAATCTCGCCCTCCTCGTCCTCCCAACGCAGCCACTCGTTGGCTGCTCTGAGATAGGTCCTCTCCCTTCTGGTCTCCTGCATCTGAAAAAAAGATTTTAAAAAATAATGAAAATTTTATTTTATTACAAAAAAAATGCGTCTGATAATTTTTTTTTGACTGAAAAAACGCGAGCAAGAAGTTTTTGTAATGAAAGAAAAATCTAACACGAAAGACGTTTTTCTTCTTTTCAGTCACTTGGGTGCCAGGGCCAATGTTTATGGCAGGTCCGGGGTTGGAGGCTTCACGTTGCTGGAGTTTCACCTTTTTCAGCATTTTTTCAATCTTTTTTTTTTCTTCACTATTGTTTTCCTCTATCCGATTACTCACTTTTTTTATTCCGTTTTGATTTTTCATGTTCACAGAATATCGAGGTACTTTTCGTTTAAAACTTCCAGGCTTATAACCTGTTGGGCGCACTAAACTTCCACTGTTTTTTGGAGATGGGCTCACTTGACTTGATGTCATTTTACCGGAAACGCAAATGTAGTCAAAACACCCTCGTAAGGCTCTTTTATACAACACTAGTTAGGAGGAGGAGCTACGAGTTTTCCATATTTTGGAAAATCTAACCTTGGTGGGGAGTCCTAAATATCCTATGAGAAATAAGCCTCTAGTTTTTCTTTTTCAGCCCACTTCGTTTGCATTTGCTGTCTATTGTAAAGAAAGACCAGTGATTGGTCATTTTTGCTCATAGATCAGTGTCTCCTCCCCCGCAGGAAAATAGTATTCTTCGCTGCACTCCATATAGAATTGAGGCCAGGCAAATTTTTCGCCCACTCTCGCTTTATATAATCTCCTTTTTTCTATACCACTGAAATAATGTATCCCTGATTTCCACATTTTGTATAATAACACATCACTATTAAACAGGATTGCCCTTTTCACCAAATGCAAAGTCTTATCATTTTTCGCGTATTTTCTATCGTTTAATAAACTAGCGATGGCGATGCTTCTCAGCGATGGAGGATTATACATCATTCGGAAACTCTCTTCTATCTCGTCGTTGGTTTCAGCCGGTTTTTTGTTGTAGCATACTTAGAAAACGGTATACATATCCATTCCATTCTCGTCTTGACCACATAATCTATCCCTTCAATACTTGATATGTATTTTACTCCCTTCTTTTGTATTTTTGTCTTTGCAGCAACATTCATCACCTGATTGGAAATCATCTATTTGACATTCTATTTTTTTTTTCGCCACGATCTTTCGTTGTTTCAGCGGTATCTACTTTTCATCCTCCGTGTATTTATCAATATATACACGTAGGCGTTTCTGACGAAATCTAGGTTTGCGTTTTTCCCTGTAATTCTCACTGGATGACCGATCTGCGAGATATTTATCGAACAGTTCGACGTCTTGATCTCTCCAAATTTTATCCATTCTTACTGTCACAAATATATTTTCACGAATGACTGACAAAAAATAAATCCAAGTCACTCGTATTTTTAAAAAATTCACAGCGGTGGGGACAATATGATAGGAGTGAAGGTAGCATGATAGAGGTGGGAGGGAATATACATCATATGGAATCCATGGTAGTGGGAGTCATGTGTGACGCTGCAACACTCCCTACGGTGGGGGTAATATGTGGTGAGCATAGGCCTGTTATGTATATGGTTGGGGAAATTGAGCACGCCCCACTCTCATACCTAACGCTATAACATGCGGTTGCTCGCGGTGTATTTCATCCAGTCGATCCGATTTCCGAAAATATCAACGAAAAAGAGTGCAGTGGTGTCAAACAGCAGGTGGTTCTGTCGCAAGTTATACCTCTCAATAAGTCGGAGACGAAGCAAATTCGTGTTGGTTTACAAGTTACCTGTCTCGGTCAATTTGTTCCTGTAGTGCAGTTTATGGCCGTGCGCCCCAACCGTGTCGTGCTGTAAATGTCACGGGAGGAATAGGGCCTTCTGTACAAAGATCTGGATGCCATTACTGACTCCTTTGATCCTGAGAAGTTTCACCCAAAAGCAGTTCAGAATGTACCTGCTAAGCAATTTGGGGATGTCAAAGTGAGATCCCATCGCAGCTACGATAACCCCTGCATTGCTTTTGTACGTGCTGATGTAAGGCAATCCCTCATTATGATGAGCCCAAGCATTACAACAAGTGTTGCCATGCATTATATGGAATACAACAGGATGCCAGCCACTGAAGAACTCCACTATCGCATACGCAACAATTTCGAGGAGATTTACCTTCTGGCCGAGGACGACCTCCGCGGTACAATACCTCAGGAGATTCTGGGATATTTGTATCAATTATTTGGTGGAATGTTCCATTTCTGCTACGACGAGTTGGATGGTTTTGCGGGAGGGGCTTACCGAATGCCTTCATACTAAAGACTGTATAGTAATAATAATCTCTTGTGTTTGTAAATAATTTTAAACTGGAACGAGAAAAAATATCATTTGTAAGCCTAAAAATGTATTCTATCATTTTACATGAATTAAAGAAAAAGTCGTTTGTAAACCTTGTGAGAGAGAGAGAGAGAGAGAGAGAGAGAGAGAGAGAGAGAGAGAGAGAGAGAGAGAATGTATTGTCCGCTCTTTGCGTCATTCATGGTTGCAATCCTTTCTTATCCTTTAAAAAAAAATTCAAAAGCGGAATGTCTCTCCGGAGTCTCAAGGACAGTGGCTTCAATGTCCTGGAGAGCGACATCCGGACCCTTGCCGACGTCCTCCTCCACGGTTGGACCACCAGCAGAGGGGCCCGACTCCCGGCACCCGTCCGATATATCCTGTCTGACAGTTTTTCTATTTACCCGCCAGCCCTGTTCCACCCACTTTCTACCCGCCACCCCTTTTCCACCCACCACCCACTTTCCACCCGCCACTGTTTATCCATCTGGCGGCCATTTTCCACCCACCACTCACTTCCTGTGACCCTTGGACCCCAACTTTGAGGCCCTGCACCCAAGGGGTCCCCTCAGCGCGCCGACGGCCTCTTCAAAGGCATACCGCCGAGGGGGCAGGGGGAACGTGCACGTGCACTTCCTGGAAAAAAGCGGGAGAGGGGGGATTCCTGGAAAAAATTCGCCAATCCTGGTCATTTACTACTATTGCATAGGCGTAAAGAAGCTTCTACACCTAATTTGTATGAATTTTTACGTTTTTATTTTTTTTCGGCTCTAGGGCCGTCCGGTATTCGACTGAAATATTTTTTTTCTCGTAGAGGACGTCCCTATATGATGTAAAAAAATACGCCATCGTGGGGAGACAATCAGTGTACCGGAGAAAATTTTTGTTTCCTAAATTTTCGTGTTTTTACGCCTTCTAGGAGAGCTGTTTTATTTTTATTGAGAAATAGATATTTCAATCCATACCTTTGATGAATATGAGTTAGAAAAGAGATGCGTCACGATGGAAAAGAGAAACAATGTCGAAACGAAAAAAGAAACAAACGTCGGGAAACAAATTTTCTTCAAAATTTTTGCGTCTTTTCGCTTTCTATGAGAGCTATACTGTGTCATCATCATTGGAAGTTCGCCTAATCATGACCAAACAACTGAAAAAAGAAAACAAAAAGAATAAATTCATTGATTTAATATCATCAGTTTTTCCTGAGGCTCTACTTTTAGTGAAAACTTCACATTCCTCATTGGGTTTTCATCGTTGTACAATTCCTTGCGAATCGATTCGCATTTTCCTGTCTATTGTATCGAGGTAAGAAGTTTTCACGTTACTTATTGTAATAATTCTCATTTTCCGGATAATTTTTGATTGGATTTGATAATCTTGCATGATACACATCTTCGATGTTCGGACACCCCACCCGAGATATCAAAGCCCCAAGTCGAAACACCCGAACCAAGCCCAGATGTGATGAACAGTTCTCTGAGATCAGGTCGGTCTTTCCATCTCGACGATTCCGGCATTTCAATCGATGAAGAAGCGGACAATGTATCTGAATTCTCCAGTTCCCCCATGAATTCTGATGCGGAAGATGACCAAAATGAGGCTGATCCTTCTTTATCAAAACGCTATCGATCTTCGAGAGAAATAGAATTAGAAGAAATGCTGGATGGTTTGAAGAAAAAATTCAATGATCTGGAAAAGAACGGTGAGAGCTTGCAAATCTTGACGGTTCTTCCACAGTCGTGAAGCGACCGGAAAAGCGCTTCTCAATTTGGCATTACGAGACACATGGCGTCAAGAGCGAAAAAATTGAGAGAAATCAAAGGAGCATTTGTGCACCAGAAAACAAAAATGTTCTCTGGTGCACTGGTTATCTCTCCCATATTGGCGTATGCTTTTTACATCATATATGGACGTCCTTTATCAGAAAAAAAATATTTCAGTCGAATACCGGACGGCCCTGGAGCCGAAAAAAAATAAAAACGTAAAAATTCATCGAAAAATAGGTGTAGAAGCTTCGTCACGCCTATGGAATATTGTTTTTATGAAAGCATGAACGAAAACAAATTTTATTTTTTTTATTTTTTCGAATCGGATGCGCCATTCAAAAGTTATGAATTTTTGAAAATTTAAAGTTTGGTAGTCATTATCTCAGAAACAAAAAATCGTGAGGCAATGAAATTTGGCAGGAATACTATCTATATATAGTAGTTCGAAATGCGGCAATCAAATCATTTTTTCTAGACNCGAAACGAAAAAAGAAACAAACGTCGGGAAACAAATTTTCTTCAAAATTTTTGCGTCTTTTCGCTTTCTATGAGAGCTATACTGTGTCATCATCATCGGAAGTTCGCCTAATCATGACCAAACAACTGAAAAAAGAAAACAAAAAGAATAAATTCATTGATTTAATATCATCAGTTTTTCCTGAGGCTCTACTTTTAGTGAAAACTTCACATTCCTCATTGGGTTTTCATCGTTGTACAATTCCTTGCGAATCGATTCGCATTTTCCTGTCTATTGTATCGAGGTAAGAAGTTTTCACGTTACTTATTGTAATAATTCTCATTTTCCGGATAATTTTTGATTGGATTTGATAATCTTGCATGATACACATCTTCGATGTTCGGACACCCCACCCGAGATATCAAAGCCCCAAGTCGAAACACCCGAACCAAGCCCAGATGTGATGAACAGTTCTCTGAGATCAGGTCGGTCTTTCCATCTCGACGATTCCGGCATTTCAATCGATGAAGAAGCGGACAATGTATCTGAATTCTCCAGTTCCCCCATGAATTCTGATGCGGAAGATGACCAAAATGAGGCTGATCCTTCTTTATCAAAACGCTATCGATCTTCGAGAGAAATAGAATTAGAAGAAATGCTGGATGGTTTGAAGAAAAAATTCAATGATCTGGAAAAGAACGGTGAGAGCTTGCAAATCTTGACGGTTCTTCCACAGTCGTGAAGCGACCGGAAAAGCGCTTCTCAATTTGGCATTACGAGACACATGGCGTCAAGAGCGAAAAAATTGAGAGAAATCAAAGGAGCATTTGTGCACCAGAAAACAAAAATGTTCTCTGGTGCACTGGTTATCTCTCCCATATTGGCGTATGCTTTTTACATCATATATGGACGTCCTTTATCAGAAAAAAAATATTTCAGTCGAATACCGGACGGCCCTGGAGCCGAAAAAAAATAAAAACGTAAAAATTCATCGAAAAATAGGTGTAGAAGCTTCGTCACGCCTATGGAATATTGTTTTTATGAAAGCATGAACGAAAACAAATTTTATTTTTTTTATTTTTTCGAATCGGATGCGCCATTCAAAAGTTATGAATTTTTGAAAATTTAAAGTTTGGTAGTCATTATCTCAGAAACAAAAAATCGTGAGGCAATGAAATTTGGCAGGAATACTATCTATATATAGTAGTTCGAAATGCGGCAATCAAATCATTTTTTCTAGACAAAAAAAATCCGGGGTGGCTGAGTTGACATGGAATGTCCCATATATGAACCTTCATCTGTAAAAATTGGAAATTCAAAACCCCCCACGAAAAAGCTGTCAATTGACTTATTTAAAAACTGAAAAACAGAAAAATTGGAAATTAAAAACCCCTAACGAAAAAGTTATCCTTGAGTAGTTTAAAAAAAGTAAAAAAAAAACTCAAAATTTTAATTAGACGAATTTTGGAGAAACTGAAATTTCTTTTGTAACAGAAGAAACAGCAGAAAAAAGTCGGGGGGGTCCCAACATTTTCGTGACTCTACAGGGTGACGTCAGCACCTTATTTACAAATTGTGAGGAAATATAGAATAGAAAATCAGTAATACAATGGCACAAAAATTACAAAATTACGATAATAAATTCTTGAATAGTGAGCGTTAGAATTTTCCTCTGACTTAGCCAATAACATCATAGTAGTCTCCTGCTATGCCGGCATGATTGAAAATGGTGATGGTACGACAATTATGGCAATGATTTTAGCGACGTTATGCGCGATAGTTGGAACACCATTATGTGCGATAGTTTGATCAATGTTCATTGCAACCATGAACCGATAATTTTATCAATATAAGGGATTTTAACCATAATATCGAGTCCCATTAACAACTGCATCATCGTTTCCAATCATGGTAATAGTCAATCGCAATGCAATTGGCTGAAGTATTGAAAAATTCTAATGTTCACCACTTGAATGTCTATTATCGGAATTTAGTAATTTTTGTACCATTCAATTCCCGATTTTCTATTCTATATCAGCCTGAAATTTGTAAACAAGGTGCTGACTTCACCCTGTATGTCCCCCCCCGACTTTTTTCTGCTGTTTCTTCTGTTACAAAAGAAAATTCAGTTTCTCCAAAATTCGTCTAATTAAAATTTTGAGTGTTTTCTTTCCTCTCTTCAAACTACTCGAGGATAACTTTTTCATCAGAGGTTTTTAATTTTTCTCGAATGAATTATCGTCGATATGATGAATCGAAGTTTCGATGGGCTTTTTGTATAGTACTAGGTTTTTATGTTTAAACGTGTCATTTGTATATATTGAACGTAGACGTAAGTTGACGTGTAGAGAATGAACTAGGCATAGGCTTTTGTATGTACTGAAGGTTTGTGCAAAGAAGTGGATCTTAGAGTGGAACGAACATGTACTTAAAGTGTATGCATTTCTGCGTGGATGTTGCGTGAATTTTGAAGAAGAGAAGAGTCTCTTCAGCGTGGAATTTACGTGAATCTTGATGTGCCCTATGCGTGCACTTGGTGTGCATGACGTGGACGTATCTACAGTTGGTGTGTAATATTCGGGAGATGAGAATCAGGTATATGCTGGTTAGGAATTTGACGTGCCTTTTGGAGGGCCTTTTACGTGTATCTAACGTGTGTAACTTGGAGCTCACTTGAGCGTGTACGTAACGTTCAAGGGAATATAAGAAATTGTACCGTGCTGTTGTACACGATAAGTGTACTTAACGTGGATGATTGAAGTCTACTTTTCATCCTTGACTCATTGTGTTTTCGCGTTGGTAAAACAGTTTCCCGTAACGAGAAAATCTCGTTACAGTATACAAATGACACTTTTAAACATAAAAACCTAGTACCATACAAAAGGTCCGCCGAAACTTCGATTCATCATATCGGCGATAATTCACTCGAGAAAACGCGAATTAGCCATAACCAAGTTAAAGGCACGCAACGGCGTTTAATCTAGGACATTTTCTAGGGAATGCGTGCCTTCAACCTGTCTTTTAAAGTTACATTATGTCCACAGTATGTTTGGACTATTTCCATGCCGTCCCAGCCAGGAAACGTCCAATCAGCGATATCCACATTGAAGACATGGAACAAGCGTCTTCACCCGTGAATTTTGAGCGGGAACGCGTGCCTTTAACGTGCCTTTTTAAAGGTACGTTATTACCACGTCCTGTACCAATCGTCACACCGACAAAAAAATTGCCAAGAATGGGTGTTGTTCGGTATACGAAAATAAAAAAAACAGAAGACAATGTCTTGTTTTTACAAAAATATGTGAAATCTCCCAAAAAACAAAATGTCTTTCGTAAAAAAACACTCGCCAAGAACGGGTGCGACCATTTGTCTATTTACAAAAATTTGTGAAATCAGGCAAATGCTGTAGTGCCAAGTACAGATTAATACAGCCTAAAGATTATGACGCAATACATATAAAACTGAAGAAATAATGAAAATCATGAAAAAGATATTCAAATTTATCATCATCTAAAATTTTTGGCATCATTTTCACGATTTTCATTATTTCGTAAGTTTTATATGAGTTACGTCATAATCTTTACACTTTATAAATCTATACTTGGCACTACAGCTTTTGCTTTTGAAAATGTTTTCAATTCCGCGGGAAAAATGTCCCAAATGAGGTTATGGTGAGATGCGAAGAACACGAAAACAATTCTGTGATTATTTCGAAAAAATTAGTAATATCTTCAGAGTGGCTGTAGTGGTCCCGCGGGGAGTGTGTGGCTCCGGCGGTCATCCAAGCTAAGCAGCGTTCAGTCTGCCCAGTACTTGGATGGGTGTCCGCTTAGGCACACCTAACCGCGTGGGACTACAGTCGTTAGGCACGAATGTAGAGAACCACTGTGCCCATTGAGCCAGTGTGACCAATGGACACAGTGGAATCCCTGCATTATCGGCCGGCTGCACGACTGAGGTTTTCCATGGTTTCCCTGGCAGTCTAATCCCGAATGGGGTGCAGTTGGGGATAAAGTAAGTCGGCCCATGGTAACGCAGATAGGGAAGGGAACAAAATGTAAAAACCCGAGAGGGTATACATATGGAACCAAAAAATAAAAATAAAAATAGTAATATCTTCACAAACAAAAACGAAAAAAGATGTCTTTATAGAAAAACTCTATCAAATAAACATTTTTTTCGGCTGTTCCTGAAAGAAAATCAATTCATCTTTCAAAAGAATACAATCCCCGTAGAAAATCAGAGGGAATATTGAATGGAGAACCAAACTAATTCAGAAAATTTCGAATAGATAACTAAAAGTTTTCTCTATTTATTTCTCTCCAATTGTTAACTGGGAAGATGTTCAATCTGGTGAAAAGTAAATGAGTTGAATTGAATTGAAAAGAACAAATTTCACAGGATATAAAAACAGTTTCTTGCTTATTTTGAAAAAAATTATGAAATCACCCTAAAAAAACAAAAACATGTATTTGTAAAAAAACTGCGCCAAGGCAAAGTTTTGTTTGGTTTTTAATGGAAAGTCGAAATTTTTGAAAACTACAAAGAAATGGAAAAGAAAGCCAAGTCAGGAATGTCGAATGAATGGCCACAGTGCACAATCAAATTTCTATAAGAGAAATAGTTCTGAATCGAATAAGGATTTNCTTTTGAAAATGTTTTCAATTCCGCGGGAAAAATGTCCCAAATGAGGTTATGGTGAGATGCGAAGAACACGAAAACAATTCTGTGATTATTTCGAAAAAATTAGTAATATCTTCAGAGTGGCTGTAGTGGTCCCGCGGGGAGTGTGTGGCTCCGGCGGTCATCCAAGCTAAGCAGCGTTCAGTCTGCCCAGTACTTGGATGGGTGTCCGCTTAGGCACACCTAACCGCGTGGGACTACAGTCGTTAGGCACGAATGTAGAGAACCACTGTGCCCATTGAGCCAGTGTGACCAATGGACACAGTGGAATCCCTGCATTATCGGCCGGCTGCACGACTGAGGTTTTCCATGGTTTCCCTGGCAGTCTAATCCCGAATGGGGTGCAGTTGGGGATAAAGTAAGTCGGCCCATGGTAACGCAGATAGGGAAGGGAACAAAATGTAAAAACCCGAGAGGGTATACATATGGAACCAAAAAATAAAAATAAAAATAGTAATATCTTCACAAACAAAAACGAAAAAAGATGTCTTTATAGAAAAACTCTATCAAATAAACATTTTTTTCGGCTGTTCCTGAAAGAAAATCAATTCATCTTTCAAAAGAATACAATCCCCGTAGAAAATCAGAGGGAATATTGAATGGAGAACCAAACTAATTCAGAAAATTTCGAATAGATAACTAAAAGTTTTCTCTATTTATTTCTCTCCAATTGTTAACTGGGAAGATGTTCAATCTGGTGAAAAGTAAATGAGTTGAATTGAATTGAAAAGAACAAATTTCACAGGATATAAAAACAGTTTCTTGCTTATTTTGAAAAAAATTATGAAATCACCCTAAAAAAACAAAAACATGTATTTGTAAAAAAACTGCGCCAAGGCAAAGTTTTGTTTGGTTTTTAATGGAAAGTCGAAATTTTTGAAAACTACAAAGAAATGGAAAAGAAAGCCAAGTCAGGAATGTCGAATGAATGGCCACAGTGCACAATCAAATTTCTATAAGAGAAATAGTTCTGAATCGAATAAGGATTTTAAAAAATTGTCCATGAAATAAAAAATGGGTAGGAGCAGGACCAATGTTCTTGGCGCGGGTTTTTTCAACTCACTGTCTATATCAATCTAATCCTCCGTCTTTTGATCCGCGCCAAGGACGTAGGTCCTGCTCCCACGAATTTGGGATTTGGGATAAAATCATTTCATGGATATTTTTTTAAAATGCTTATTCGATTCAGAACTATTTCTCTTATAGAAATTTGATTGTGCACAATGGCCATTCATTCGACATTCCTGTAGTCCCTTCTTTGTAGTTTTCAAAAATGTCGACTTTCTAGTAATAACCAAACAAAACTTTTCCTTGGCGTTGTTTTTTTACAAAAACATTTCAATTTGCTTGTCTTTACTTCACGGAAGTTATTGAAAAACACGAAAACATATTTATCAAAAGGCTAAAATAATAACAAAAAAAACAAAAAAATAAAACTGCTTCAATCACAACTGTTGAAATATAGCGCCCTACGCCAGTCTCCCTCTTTACCGACAGTGTGGCAGACTGCGTCGCCACGGCGCCGTTGCGCCTCTCAATGATATACTCGTACTATGCACCACTTGTGCCTCGACCATTGTCGCATTACGTTGCTGAATAAAGCTTAATTACTTTTACGATGATAAAACTGCGTTTAATCGTTATTTCAATCCTAAATAACCCTTCAGGTTATGGGCCGAGCACACTTCAACTGTGCGTGATTAAAATTTATCATAAATAAAAGGATTGGAAGCGATAGATCGGAAATCCCAAAAAAGGACGCTATCGGGCGGCCGGGCACGTGTCCGGGTGGATCACACGCGTTCGTGCAAATCACAAGAAACATCCAAAAGAGAAAAATATCGAGGCGAGCTGGGGAGTGATTTCAGAAGGAAAAGAAAATGGAAAGTAATAAGAGGAAAAGTAAGTACTGAAAAAATACATCTAATAAGTGCAGTGAATTGGCGAGACCGAGAGATAGAGGGGATCAAAATGGCGGCNGCCAATTTTAAAGTTAACTATCTAAACAATTATCAAGATCAATATAGAGGTAATAGTAGAGGAATGAAAAGACCAATGAGAGGTGAAACATATGGTCCAATTAAAAGAGGAAGATTTAATAAGAGTAGGTTCTCCTATAACAGAAGTGAGAACAAACATGGGTTTAAGTCATCTCATCAATCAAACAAGAAATCCAAATCCGACGAACCCAAAGAGAAAAATAACTCCTCTCAAGGTAAGGAAAAAGAAAATTATGATCAATCAAGTGCTGAAATATTTTATTCAGATAGTAAACAAACAAATGGAAATAAGTTTTTGACAGACTTTCTAGCAGACTCAGGCGCGACCGAGCATTTAACAAATTCCAGAATTATATTTAAAACTTTTAACGAATCAGATTGTGGAGTAATTAGATGTGCGAATAAAAATGAGTCAGCGGACTTGAAAACGGAGGGAGCAGGAAAAATAGAAATTGAACTGGCGAGTGGTAAATTATTAGAAATTGACAAAGTTATTTTTGCAGAAGCTCTTAAAGCAAATCTGCTATCATTAAGAAAATTTGCCGAAATGGGATTAGCAATCTACTTAGATGACAAGAAAATTGATATATTTGATCCAGTGTCAAATGAACTTTTCATCTCGGGGATTTACAGAAAACCTTACTGGATAATCGATTTAGAAATAGTAAAGTCAAACTCTATCAGTGAGAATTCTTTCAAGCAAATAAACAGGCGAGTAGTAGCAAATGTAGCTGATGTCACTGGGGGTGAAAATGAGGTAAAAAGATATCTCACCAGAAGTGTCACAGCAAACTTACAGAACGAAACAAGTGAGAAAACAAACGAAATTGATAAGAGTAATGAGGAAGAAAATAAAATGGATGAAAAGAATAATGAAAAAGGGAGTGAAAATTTAATAAAAGAGAAAATTATTAATAAAGAAAAGATTCCCTATGAACAATCAAATTTTGATTACACCATTTGGGACAGAAAATTGCAAGATGTTGATGAATTACCATGGGATGACTCGTTAGAAGATTTCCCAAAACTTTCAATTGATAAAAATAGCTATATGAGGAATCATGATGTCATGTTGTGGCATTGTAGATTTGGACATGCCTCAACGAGTTACCTCAAGGCACTACAAAAGAAATTCCCAGATAACAAAGAATTAAATGCAGTAAAATTTGATGATGAATTCATTAGAGATTGTGAGGTCTGCTTAACGTCTAAATTCGATAAATTATCATTCACGTCGGTACGCAGGTGAGCAACAGCACCATTGCAAATAATTCACTCAGATGTGATGGGACCTATTACTCCAATTTCTCATCCTAAGGGATACAGATTTATTTCTGTGTTCATCGATGACTTCTCAAGATTCGCTATGGCTTATCCAATGAAGGCGAAAAGTGAAACAGGACATTGTCTTGAGATGTTCATTAGAAGCGCGCGTAATCTACTGGGTTATGACGCGAAAGTATGGTATCTAAGATCAGATTAGGGAACAGAATATACAGGCGGGTATACAATTGAAGTTCTTAAGGGTCTAGGGGCGGAATTACAGTTAGCCTCCCCTGATACTCCAGAACACAACGATGTCGCTGAGAGGTTTAATCAAACTATCCAGAAAAAGGTGAGGTGCTATATGTTTGACTCAAGACTGCCAAAGGGCATGTGGGATCTGGGCTTATCAGCTGCAGTTTATGCTTACAATAGGACTCCACATAAATCAAACAATATGATAACTCCGTTAGAAAGATTCGCGTCTAATCACAGCTTTGACATTAATCAAATCAAAAGATTCGGTAGCTTAAGTTACGTAAAAATTGCTAGAAACACTGGTCCAAAGTTTGGACCTCGAGGTGTAGGTATGGTCTTGGTTGGATATACTCCAACAGGGTATCAACTCTTAAAGCCAGAGCTAGGAAAATATTATGAAAGCAGACATATTAAATTCAATGAAAAATTAGTATATGGGGATAAATACAAGGGAAACGGTATCAAAGATTTCCCAGACTATGAAGAAAAGGAGAATAAAGATGAATGGTTTGTTAAGTTCGAAAAGAATCGAGGAGAGACCGAGGATTCTTTAAAACCGGAGGGAGAGATGAAACGCAAAAGAGGTAGACCAAAGAAAGAAGTTTCAGAACAAAACACTATCAAGAAAGTGAAAACAGTTGACATAAAAGATAAAATAATAAATAATAATAGCTTTTCAGAGTTGGAAATTGATGAAAACATGAAAGGAAATGTTTTCTTCACTAGTGTTATCAGTAATGTAGGCGAGATAGATTAAGCACAAAAGGAAGATGAAGTGTATCATGCACTTTTAGCAAACATAAATGAAGATCCCTCAAATTATCGAGAAGCTATAAACAGTAAAAATAAAGATTCTTGGTTAAATGCGGTTGATGAAGAATTAAACTCGTTAGAAAGAAATCAAGTATG
>NW_021681042.1:79915-80596 GCF_001412515.2 Diachasma alloeum
AGTGAAATTCACCGAAGTAGCTTTGAGTATGGGTTTGCAGAACTTGGATTTAGAACCTTGCTTATTCACTTGGCGAGATAAAGACAAGTTCTTGCTTCTGCTACTTTATGTAGATGATATGTTATTGGCGAGTAATGATAACGATAAATTGGCTGAAGTAAAGAGTAACTTATGTAGCGAATTTGAAATGACAGTCCTGGGAGAATCCAAAGAATTCTTGAGCATGACTATTAGGCGGGACAGAGAAAATCAGATTATCAAATTAAATCAGGAAAATTATATTCAAAAGATATTAAGTAGGTTTGGCTTTGATGAAGCATATGTACAACGTACACCAATGAATACTTCTCAAGTAGCTAATAATGAGAGAAAATTAAGAGAAACAGAATATGATAATGGGACTTTGGAAAGGACAGAAACAAAAGGAAGCATTCCTTATAGAGAGACTGTAGGTAGTCTTTTGCATTTGGCTGGTGCTACGAGATCAGACATTGCATATACAGTCAATGTAATAAGCAGACATCAAGTAAATCCTAAAGGAAGTGATTGGAAAATGGTAAAAAGAATTTTTCGGTATCTGAGAGGTACTACGGGCTTGGGTCTGAGATATTCAGGCGAGACCAATGACATTCAGGGTTATTCTGATGCGAGTTTTTCTGATTGTAAAGATTCAATCACAAC
>NW_021681042.1:80721-110282 GCF_001412515.2 Diachasma alloeum
TTCAGGGTTATTCTGATGCGAGTTTTTCTGATTGTAAAGATTCCATCACAACTTGTGGATTTGTGATTAGACTGTTTGGTGATTCAGTCATTTGGCGAACTCACAAACAAACTACAGTAGCACTTTCTACGTGTGAAGCTGAGTATGTTGCAATGAGTGAGGCGAGTCGAGAAATGATGTCGTTGCACAACTCGTTGAAACTGATACTGGTTGATCCCCCTGTTCCAATGATCTTAAGGTGTGATAATAAATCTGCTATTGTGAGTGCAGAAACAAGTGGAGGAATGAAATTAAGACACATTGTAGAAAACAAGTTACATTATATAAAGGAATGTGTTAAAAGGAATCATATAAAAATCATTTGGATTGGCTCAAGGGATCAGCTAGCTGATGTTTTCACCAAACCATTGACGTTTGAAACACACAAGCGTTTGATGGATCTAATAATGAACGTAAATATCTAAATTATTTCTTTCTGTTTATCTAGGAAGTAACTGATTAGGCGAGATGGAAACTGAGGAGTTAAATCAACTGAAATTACCTGACAAGAATACTGAGGCGAGATAAAGTTACCAAAAATAAGAATAAGAAATTTTGTGATTAACGAGAATAGAATACTAGGAGAGAAGAGAACACTAGGAGAGAAGAAGACTGGAGAGGAAAAGAGGATACTGCCTATGGCGGGAGGGAGTGTTGAAATATAGCGCCCTACGCCCGTCTCCCTCTTTACCGACAGTGTGGCAGACTGTCGCCACGGCGCCGTTGCGCCTCTCAATGATATACTCGTACTATGCACCACTTGTGCCTCGACCGTTGTCGCATTACGTTGCTGAATAAAGCTTAATTACTTTTACGATAATAAAACTGTGTTTAATCGTTATTTCAATCCTAAATAACCCTTCAACAACATTTGTAAAACATCAATCAATATGGCTTGACTCAAGTGGGTTCACGCAATCGTTCTAAAAAAAAAACAAAATGAAAAAAAAATCAAAAAATCAAGGAGTAAGAAACAAATCAATCAAGAAATATAACTCAAATTATTTCCACGAACTCGCCCCAAAAAATGAAAACATCCAGAAAAATTCATTCATCAAACCACAACACAATCCAATAATCAACACAACTCGGAATATATTATAATAAGAAAAGCGATAACACACGCAATAGTAAATGGAGATGAATGAAAGAGGATATTCTTCTTTTATTCACTTCAATTATTTCATAACAAAAAGAAAAATATCCCGTATTCTTTTCACAAAAGACGGGATATTTATACAGCGTTCCACATCTTGTGACGTCACAAAATATTATTGGAAAGGATTTTGGAGAAGGTAAAAGGGAAACCAGGGTGATTCTCGACTCATCCCCCCTTCAAAAAAATACCGCAGACCGATTCTCAAATAAATTAGAGAAAGAAAAAGAAACATAGAAACATAAATTTAAACAATAAAGCTTTGTAAACATTTTTTCATATCGAATTTGATGATTCCCCTCTCCGAGAAGAATTTCGTTGAGGGATTTTGTTCGAGAAATTTCAAAAAAGGTGAATTTTGTCTGTGAAATTTTGTCCGGGGGATTTTGGTCAGGGAGAAAGATTCCGACTACCTGCACTTGGCGAGCGTATCAATTTCCATATGTTGAAAGGTTCTGTGGAATTAGATACATAAGCAATTTTTGAAGGTTGACAATAGTATGTGTGCAATACTTTTGTGCGGACTCAATGCAAGTGCACAATTCAATTGTGTAATTTTTTTTGTATATTTAAGGAGTGTGGCAATCAAGCATATATACTTCCAGTGATGTGCCAATCTTTCATGTGGACAACTGGAGGTGGACAAAGTTGCCGCGCACATTGCTGTATATGGACTTTGAAGCGGTGAATTGCCCTCTTATGGAGGAAATGCGTGTGCTCATGAATATGTGGACATTTAGGTTTTGACTCAACATTTTTCTGGCTATGGTCAATACTGCGGATTTCACTTAATCGAGTGAGCCGTCAGAGATCAAACTCCCTTCCCGCAGCCCGCCTGCCAAGAAATCGACTGAGTTTTAGACCAAATCAATCTTCGGTCACCATTGCATTCGAACCATCAGATATTTGGATGGATCTCTATCGTGGTCTTATGCAGAAATAAGCGATTGCAATTTCAGACTATTAACTACTTATATGTATATGTAAGATACTCATCATGTTCACTATGATGAGTACAACTAATATAAATTTTCTCACTTACAGACATTTCATTTTCAGAATTCACGTATCATCGGAATACTTATCACTTATCATATGAAGAGATAAAATTAAATTGAAACTATCTAGAAAATCCCTGCAAAATTTAGTACACATAAAGTAACCGGGGAGTGAAATTATAACACTCAAAAGAACGTCTTTTGTAAAAAAAACTCTCGCCGAGAACGGGTGCAACCGTCGGTCAGTTTACAAAAAGTTTTGAAATCGGGCAAAAGCTGTAGTGCCAAGTATAGATTTATAAAGCCTAAAGATTATGACGCAACTCATATAAAACTTACGAAATAATGGAAATCGTGAAAATAATGCCAAAAATTTGAGATGATGACAATTTTGAATATCATTTTCATGATTTTCATTATTTCTTCAGTTTTATATGTATTGCGTCATAATCTTTAGACTGTATCAATGATATTCAAAATTGTCATCATCTCAAATTTTTAGCATCATTTCCATGATTATCATTATTTCTTCAGTTTTATATGTATTGCGTCATAATTTTTAGGCTGCATTAATCTGTACTTGGCACTACAGCTTTTGCCCGATTTCAAAACTTTTTGTAAACTGACCGACGGTTGCACCCGTTCTCGGCGAGAGTTTTATTTTTACAAAAGACGTTTTTTTGCGAGTTACAATTTCACTCCCCGGTTAATTTATGTGTACTAAACTTTGCAGGGATTTTCTAGATAATTTCAATTTAATTTTTCTCTTCATATGATAAGTGATAAATATTCCGATGATACGTCAATTCTGAAAATGAAATGTCTGTAAGTGAGAAAATTTATTTTAATTGTACTTATCATAGTGAACATGATGAGTATCTTACATATACATATAAGTAGTTAATAGTCTGAAATTGCAATCGCTTATTTCTGCATGAGACCACAATAGAGATCCATCCAAATATCTGATGGTTCGAACGCAACGGTGACCGAACATTGATTTGGTCTAAAACTCAGCTGATTTCTTGGCAGGTGGGCTACGGGAGGGGAGTTTGATCTCTGACGGCTCACTCGATTGGGCGAAATCCGTAGTATTGACCATAGCCAGAAAAAAGTCGAGTCAAAACCTAAATGTCAACATCTACATGAGCACACGCATTGCCTCCACAAGAGGGCAGTTCACCGCTTTAAAGTCCACATACAGCAATGTGCGCGGCAACTTTGTCACCTCCAAGTGTCCACATGAAAGATTGGCACATCACTGGAAGTATATATGCTTAATTGCCACACTCCTTAAATATACAAAAAAAATTACACAATTGAATTGTGCACTTGCATTGAGTGCGCACAAAAGTATTGCACACATACTATCGTCAACCTTCAAGAATTGCTTATGTATCTAATTCCACAGAACCTTTCAACATATGGAAATTGATACGCTCGCCAAGTGCAGGTAGTCGGAATTTTTCTCCCTGAATAAAATCCCCCGGACAAAATTTCACAGACAAAATTCACCTTTTTTGAAATTTCTCGAACAAAATCCCTCAATGAAATTCTTCTCGGAGAGGGGAATCATCAACTTCGATATGGAAAAAGGTTTACAAAGCTTTATTCTTCAAATTTATGTTTCTATATTTCTTTTTCTTTCTCTATTTTATTTTAGAATCGTTCTGCGGTATTTTTCTGAAGGGGGGATGAGTCGAAAATCATCCTGGTTTCCCTTTTACCTTCTCCAAAATCCTTTCCAATAATATTTTGTGACGTCACAAGATGTGGAACGCTATATAAATATCCCGTCTTTTGTGAAAAGAATACGGGATATTTTTCTTTTTTTTATGAAATAATAGAAGTGAATAAAAGTAGAATATTCTCCTTCATTTATCTCCATTTACTGTTACGTGTGTTATCGCTTTTCTCATCATAATACATTCCCAGTTGTTGATTATTTGTTTGTGTTGTGGTTTGATGGATGAATTTTTCTGGACATTTTCAGTTTTTGGGGCGAATTCGGGTAAATACTTTGAGTTGTATTTCTTGATTGATTTGTTTCTTACTCTTTAATTTTTTTGTTTTTTTTTTAGAACGATTGCGTGAACCCACTTGAGTCAAGCCATATTGATTGATGTTTTACAAATGTTGTGATTGAAGCAGTTTTTTTTTTGTTATTATTTGAGCCTTTTGATAAATAAGTTTTCGTGTTTTTCAATAACTTCCGTGAAGTAAAGACAAGCACGTTGAAATGTTTTTGTAAGAAAACAACGTCAGGGAAAAGTTTTGTTTGGTTTTTACTATAAAGTCGACATTTTTGAAAACTACAAAGAAGGGGCTACAGGAATGTCGAATGAATGTGCACAATCAAGTTTCTATAAGAGAAATAGTTCTGAATCGAATAAGCATTTAAAAAAAATATCCATGAAATAATGTTATCCTAAATCCCATATCAGTGGGAGCAGGACCTACGTCCTTGGAGCAGATCAAAAGACGGAGGATTAGATTGATATAGACAGTGAGTTGAAAAACCCCGCGCCAAGTACGTTGGTCCTGCTCCTACCCATTTTTTATTTCATGGACATTTTTTTTTAAATCCTTATTCGATTCAGAACTATTTCTCTTATAGAAATTTGATTGTGCACTATGGCCATTCATTCGACATTCCTGACTTGGCTTTCTTTTCCATTTCTTTGTAGTTTTCAAAAATTTCGACATTCCATTAAAAACCAAACACAACTTTGCCTTGGCGCAGTTTTTTTACAAATACATACGTTTTTGTTTTTTAGGGTGATTTCATTATTTTTTTCAAAATAAGCAAGGAACTGTTTTTATATCCTGTGAAATTTGTTCTTTTCAATTCAATTCAACTCATTCACTTTCCACAAGATCGAACATATTCCCAGTTAACAATTGGAGAGAAACAAACAGAGAAGACTTTTAGTTATCTATTCGAAATTTTCTGAATGAGTTTGGTTCTCCATTGAATATTCCCTCTGATTTTCTACGGGGATTGTATTCTTTTGAAAGATGAATTAATTTTCTTTCAGCAACAGCCGAACAAAATATTTACTTGATAGAATTTTTCTATAAAGACACCTGTTTTCATTTTTGTTTGTGAAGATATTACTAATTTTTTCGAAATAATCACAGGATTGTTTTCGTGTTCTTCGCATCTCACCATAACCTAATTTGGAACATTTTTCCCGCGGAATTGAAAACATTTTCTGTTATCACTCGAAGACAAATACATTTTTTTTTTCAAATTTAACTATCCACGGACATTTAATACTTAATGATACAATAATCGATGAATAGCACTTCTGTCAGATTCCAAACATAAGCCATAACCTCACAAACAATGCACACAGTATCTTTATCTTCGAGGTCTGGATCTAGATATGACAAGAAGAAATTAGAATTTTCAACAAAAGAAAAGAAATAGAACGCCGAGTTACTTTACCGTTTTACTCTTGTGACGTTTTGAGTTTTACCCGGAAACTCTTGACTTTCTGCGCAAAGCAGTAACTTTCCACCCTCGGGTGGAAAGTATTCACTTTCCTCCCGCTCATCAAAGAGCAAAATACGAACTTCCTTTGGTGGCATCTTAAAAAATAGCATGTGCACCTCGGGCGGGAAAACATGACTGTCGGCCCTTGATGCACAATATACTATTCCCATTGATCAATAGTATATTGTGCATCAAGGGCGGAAAGTCAAGACTTTCCGCCCGAGGTGCACGTGCGATTTTTGGAAAGTTCGTATTTTTCTATTTGATCAGCGGGAGGAAAGTACGAAATTTCCGTGCAGGTGTGTGAAAAAAGTACTTCTAGCCAGTACCAAGTATCATGCGTCAAGTACCTGGGTACTAGTGAGAAGTACCGAGGTATTCGTCACATGTACTTTTGTTACTCGGGACAAGTAAAATGTATATTTCTAACCTAGGGAGAGAAAATAAAGGATTCTCAGCTGCCAGTGCAATTACCAGCCGAGCCGAAGGCGAGGTTGGTAAGCACGCGGCTGAGGGTCCTTTATTTTACTTCCCGTGGTTAGAACGCGATTTTCCGTCTCGGCGTAGGCGCAAAGTCAGAGTTTCCTCCCACGAAGCGGGAGGGAAATGTAACTTTGCGCCCGCCGGGATGGAAAAGTACTTCTACTGAGTACCTGGGTGGAAGAAGAACCTGGCTGGTTCTTTTCAAAAGTACCAAATGAACTCAATGTAAGTAGCAACAATACTCATATCCAGTACTCATAATTTTTTTTAGGATACCATTCGAGATTACAAATGAAGATCCAATTGTGGAAGCAGAAGCAAACAGAAAAATCTGAAGGTAAAATACGTGTTTGAAATGGTAATTCATGTTGTCAAAAACGTAATTTAAGATTTTATCAAATGGGTAAATTATCCTGTTGAGATCGTAAATGACGGTCAGAATCAGGTCAATATATTTCGCTCATGTTTTAAGATTTGGAATTGTAATTCACGTTTATCCCAAGCGTCATTCACGTTATCAAACGGATATTGTACCCGTTTGAGATCGTCAATGTCGCCCACGATAACGTGAAAGGATAAATTGCTCATCTCGGAAAGTTATGCTCAGATGACTCAGAATCATCTGAAACGTGAAGATTGACTGTCGCCTGAAAAAGTGTTCTTCCGACTTTTCGGCTCAAATTTTCAAATTTCCAAATTTCCTCGAAAAAATGAAAAAAATTGGTTTTAGATAATTATGCTTAGATGACAGAAAATCATGTGAAACGTGAAGTTTCACTATTCCTTGAGAAAGTGTTTTTTTTTTCGACTTCTCGGCTCAAAATTTCAATTTCCAAATTTTCTTGAAAAATCTAAAAAAAATTTCTTCGAAAGTTAGGCTCAGTTCACTCAAAATCACCTGAAACGTGAACATTTACCATTCCCAGAGGGCGGGTTCATTCGAACTGAACAAGTATATTACGGATATAGTACGGAAATGATGCACGGGACAACGTGAATTACGATTTCAAAAACGTAAAATATGAGCACAATTCTCTTAATTCATGTTTTCAAAATCCTAATTCACGTGATACTAACCGTCATTTCCAATCTCAAAAGCGTAATTCACCCATTTGATAAAAACGTAAATCGTGTTTTTGAAAACGTGAATTACCAATTTAAAAACGTATTTTACATTCAGATTTTTCTGTCTAAATAATTTAGAATTCCAAAAGATTGTTGTTTGAAAAATTATCTTGTGCTCTTCATCGATGAGGAAATAGAGTGAATAATTGAGTAAAATGAAAATCCAGCACTCTCCTCCATTTTTTTTTTCTAAAAATCAATCTTGAAGTAAATATTTTCTTGCATCTCATGGCATTTCAATGGTCGATCGACAATTTTTCGAATATTGAGAA
Organism: Diachasma alloeum; assembly: GCF_001412515.2. Taxonomy (NCBI): domain Eukaryota; kingdom Metazoa; phylum Arthropoda; class Insecta; order Hymenoptera; family Braconidae; genus Diachasma; species Diachasma alloeum. The sequence continues at coordinate 88,294 of NW_021681042.1, forward strand.
TCAATTCGGTTTGGAAAGCACTCATAAAAATAACAATCTACCTGGTTTTTCCCTACAATATATCTTCTCGTGAACATCAAGATACGCGGTAGCGTATCGGCCAAGAAAAGTTTTGACCGACTTAGTAAAACATCAGGCCGAGCCCACCGCATATCTATACACGACAGAACATTCCCCTTCACTACCTCTAAATGATTTACATTCGGTATCAAGAAAACGGGACGACAAATCGGGAAAGTGGCGTTAGTTACATTAAATAAATCGCCTATCGGCTTTTCAACGGTGTAACTATGGTATTTTTTTGGATTAACAGTAAAAAAGATACGGACATCGCAACGGGTTGATATTCACATTCTCGCGATTCACATTATTAAAGTCGGAGAATCAAGTTCTAATTTTGACGGCGCCGGTCCAACTGAGCCTCATATCCAGCGTTGAAGTGTTGCCACCAGTGCATTTGAATGTGGGTTGTGATGTTGTTATGGAGAACCATGGTAAATGTTCTTCTTCAGGTTAAATCACTTATTAGAATAGAACGTAAAATCGACTCGATGTTCTATTTTGTTTTCTCTCATCAAAAATTCGAATTTCATCCCGCCATATCTATATTCAGATGCGGACCTCGGACATAAAGTTAGTTTATGCACAGTTTGTGAGGTTATCGGTTTATGCTTGGAATGTGACGAAAGTGAGATGTGTCGAAAATATTGTGTGATCAACTATTAAATGTCCGTGAATAGTTTGTGACTTCCGGCGAAAAATATATTTTATTCAATTTTTCATCTCGTTTTAAAAACAACTAGAAATTACCAGATGTTTTCTCTCTTTTAAATATTTTTCTCACGGACTCAGACAGTTATTTCACCATGGTTCAAAAGTGCAGCTGCACAAAATAAAATATCTTTGGTACACAATTTTCAAGTAAATTTCCGGGAAAAATCATAAAACGAAACAATAAAGTTTCAAACGATAAGCCACCAAACACTCTTCAAGTGTTTGTCTCTGGCAATATGTTTTGTATTTTACAACTTGCAGGCGGCTGCATGTCGCCGACTAAAGGTCGGAGGTCTGTTACCGACCTCCCAAAGTCCTCAGAATTTTCCGTTGCTCATGGGACTTTTCCCATGCACCCTATGCATCCACCCGGCGGATAAGGGAGACTCCCACAAAAAAAAGTAATTTAAAAAAAAAAGGCAAAGCAACCATTTTTATGTGCTGTTGTTGAAATTGAAAAAATTACTGAAATGTCTGATAAAAAAAATTTTCTTCACAAAAAAGATCATGCAACCATTTTCATACGCTGTTGTTAAAATATCACCCAGGCATCATAGAAAAAAATTATGAATAAAGCAGAACAAAATTTCAATGTTGCTAGGAAATATTCAAGACCACATTCAAAAAATCGAAAAAAGTTTTTAAAAAATGTATTTGAAAAAAAAAAGCATATAACAAAGGGCGCCAAGTTTTTGAACTTGAGCTTCTCACGTTGGAAACCGATGAAGCTTTTTAGGAGATTGAGAAACCACTGCACGGTGTTTTCACAGTCGTCTGTACTTTTGGAAATTCTTCCTAAGTTTTCTATATCCATCAGAACGGTCATAAAAACCGTGTTCATTTAGGAATATCAATAACAAAGATGGTTAACCTTACTTTGATGACCTGATGGGACCTTACGATTACAGTCGTCTCTGCAGAGATTTGCCGCTGTGTTATTTAGGCCCCAGCATTGCCAGATTCACTCCAAACTAGCCGGATACGTTTAGCAAGTCCCAGCAACATTTGGCAACGGGCCATATCATTAAACACTGGGAAAAATAATTCCTTTGCTAAAAATGATTCCTTTCCTCCCAGAATGTGATAATTTGCAAAAAAAAACTATAGAATTTCCCAAATACTCTAATTGACAAATCATTGAGATTTGTTAGGACTTATCCGGTCAACCAATCGATAACAACATGAAAGAACCCAAGTGTTGCGGCATTTCCCCAGCATGGTGACCAATCTAGGGTTAATATGAGGGGTTTATCGAAGAAAAAAATTCCATAAAAATAGTCAGGACCAACGTACTTGACGTGGTTTTTTGAAACATCCAATGTGGGAAGTTTATTCTGTCTTCAAATGATGGACTCTACTGCCGAGATTATTTATTACGTAAGTTGTTAAGATGCCATGTATATTATGTTATGATATGTTATGTTATGTTACTCTCAGTTCTATGTGTGTTCTGATTCTCTTGCCATTCTGATTTTTAATCAGTACTATGTTAGTCCTTAAGTGTTTGGGCTTCTCTAGCTACTCACTTGCTCTGCAGTGATACCCTATAAGTTGCGTAAGGTTCGCCAGGGATTCCCGCAAGATGCGACCACTTCAGGGTCGGTATTATATCGATACCATATCGATACTACATCACATGGGTATTATCAAGACTATGGTGATATAAGTAATGCAAGAATATGCCACAATGGAAGATGAAAAATTGTAAATTCTTCCGTCAAACACTATGAAATATATTACCATTTGAAAGAGTGGGGAACTGCATTTCGCAATAAAGGTTGTACAAGTAGTAGTACTGAAAATCCAATTTTGCTGTATTGCAGCTGAAGTATGTGATCCTAAATCGCATCATTTTGAGAGCATTTATCTAATAATCAAAAACCGCGCCAAGAACGTTGGTCCTGACTATTTTTTTGGAATTTTTTTCTTCGATAAGCCCCTCAGATTAACCTTAGATTGGTCACCATGGAGAAATGCCGCAACACTTGGGTTCTTCCATGTTGTTATCGATTGGTTGACCGGATAAGTCGTAACAAATCTCAATGATTTGTCAATTAGAGTATTTGGGGAATCCTATATTTTTTTTGGCAAATTATCACATTCTGGGAGAAAAGGAATCATTTTCAGCAGAGGAATTATTTTTCCCAGTGTTTAATGATATGGCCCGTTGCCAAATGTTGCTGGGACTCGCTAAACCTATCCGGCTAGTTTGGAGTGAATCTGGCAATGCTGGAGCCTAAATAACACAACGGCAAATCTCTGCAGAGACGACTAAAATCGTAAGGTGCCATCAGGTCATCAAAGTAAGGTTAACCATCTTTGTTATTGATATTCCTAAATGAACACAGTTTTTATGACCGTTCTGATGGACATAGAAAACTTAAGAAGAATTTCCAACAGTACAGACGACTGTGAAATCACGGTGCAGTGGTTTCTCAATCTCCTAAAAAGCTTCATCGTTTTCCAACATGAGAAGCTCAAGTTCAAAAACTTGGCGCCCTTTGTTTTTTTTTTTTTTCAAAGACATTTTTTTAAAACTTTTTTTCATTTTTTGAATGTGGTCTTGAATATTTCTTAGCAACATTGAAATTTTGTTCTGCTTCATTCATAATTTTTTTCTATGATGCCTGGGTGATATTTTAACAGCAGCATATGAAAATCGTTGCTTGACCTTTCTTGTGAAGAAAATTTTTTTTGTGAGACATTTCAGTAATTTTTTCAATTTCAACAACAGCACATAAAAATGGTTGCTTGGCCTTTTTTTTAAAAAAAATTACATTTTTTTTGTGCGAGATTTTACCCCTTTTTTCAATTATTGATGTTTAGCCATAATTTTTCTTATTCTTTGGAATAGACCATGCCATGAGAAAGATTTTGAAGTGCGTTTTTATTTCATTCAGGCCCCTTGTCTCAGAAATTTTAATAATTTCTCCAATAATCCCGTCATTTCTTCCCATTTCCGAGCATCCACTTTTCTTCAATGCGGTCTCTGACGTTTTTGAAGAATAACGTATGGAAATCGTTATTATACAGAATTCAAATTGAGTCATATTTCTTTTTTTTTAGATTTCTGTCATTCATTTTGAATTAATTTTGACGGGGAATTGAGAGTATTAATACATTCAACATGTCAGGCTACCCGAGACGTCATGTTTTCAAAGTAGTGTCTGAGCGCATCCAAATTTCTATTACGGCGCAACAATATCACAGTCGACCTCTATTTCTCTCACACTCTTTCTTCTCGAGAAATTTCGATATCGACCTATCTTGGTGCATGCCGTGAGATCATTGTTGGTTCATTTTTTGTCAGGCCAGGGATATTTTCAGGCATTAATGCCGAGCATTTCTCATTATTGAGTTTTTATTTGGATTGTGACTTACATCGTTCCAAGAAGAAGATATAGACGTCTTTGGAGTTTCGTGGCCAACGCATCGTTGTAATTCGTGCATCGTCGACATGTATCCAGTCGCTCTTTTGATCTCTTAACAAACTTGTATAATGATCATTCATCTCGACTCTGTAGTGTAACACGGCACACTTCAAACAATAAGATTCATCACGTACATTATCGGCAGTTGTTGGAGCTGCTTTTATCTTCCAATTACTAGTTTTCTGCCTAATATTTTTCTTCTTGTCTGAAAAAATATCTACTTTCACTACAAGAACAGTGTTACCACTACTTATCTCCGTTTTATGTGAAAAGTCTGTGACACGGTCACAAGTATCACAATATTGAACAACGTCGGTCCAACGTGAAAATGACTTCTTGATCAACTCATTCAAATTCTCCGGTTGCTTTGCATTCTTCATCGATAAAATTATTACAGAATTGTTTTCACTATAAGTTTTTGTATAATTACATGCTTTACATCGGTCAAGGTGAGTTAATTTGGGTTCAAGATGTTTTTGCAATCCACTCACTTTTTTACACATATGCTCTAAAAATATAACTGGATCCTGCTCACTATCGAAGCACTGCGGACCTCCCACGAACTGTATTAGTAGACTTGCATCTAATAGTTGTGATCCTTTCAAATAATTGCGAAGGAAATCGCTTATCACTGCATGCTCATCTTGCGTAGTTTGCAGTATTTCACAGCATATGATAGAACAACGGAAAAAACATTGAATGACGGCGTTTGCATAACTGCAGCGACCATCAACATTGTATAGACCATTGATGGATGTCTTAACATCATGTTTTTTTGTGCTGACATTCGTTTCGTCAATCCATCCCGTTCGGAATACCCACTGGGTATCCCATTCCTTTGGCCAGTATTTATGAGATACAACGATTTCAGCCAAGTCGGGTCTGAATTTGGCACGAAGCCTATTGTATTCTTCGATTACTGCCGTAGAAGCTTTTGCTGTTGATGGATCAAAATTAATCAAATGAACTCCTTCTAACGTTGTTACTCTTGAAAGAGCGACATACGTTTGAGCCGACGAAAATATTGTCTGTCCCACATCCGTGACCGCATTCTGCAAACTTAATCCCTGACTCTTATGAATTGTGATTCCATAACTTAAGAAAATTGGGAACTGCGATTGTGTAATATAAGTTCCATCCATAATTTCGAATTTCACATCCATATGCTCAATTTCGCATTCTTGTCCAGATCCTAGACGTATAGTTATGGACTTGATGTATTCAGCTGCTTTATCAATGCATTTGGCGATCGCCGTTATAATTCTGATCGTTCCATTCGCTAAACCGATCGTCACATCAATGTTGCGTCTCACCATCACTTTCGCACCTATTTTTATGGTTATAATTTTCGCTAGGCCAGCAGATGAACGGTCATCTTTTTCTACCTTCTCGAGGATTTTCATGGCGGCCCCCTTCAGGCGGGGATTACGACAGTCTACTGTGTCTATGGCAATGAGCACTAGTTCATCAGTAGGAAGCACCTCCAACATAATAGTATTCAAGCATTCACATTGTTTACGAGTTGCTAGTAAACATACAGCTTCTGGAGGTAAATTTTTAATGTACAAAGATAGGAGACGAACTCTATTTGCTGTATTCGGTGACCCTATGTCAAATTTCCGACTTTCCAATAACTTGATATCTTCAGTGGTAATTGCACCTACTCTCAAACGAGAAAGAAGGTCTCCATAAGCTCGATTTTTTGCTGCCGCATATTAATGGTTAACTCATCATACTTGAATAGATCTACCCATATGTTTATACTACATACGGACCCCAGACGTTTTTCCACTTCAATGGATGATAATTTCACATAGTGTGGATCTTGGTGAACCGGGGGAAGTTGTAAAAAATCTCCGAAGAAGAGGATGTGTTTTTTACCGAACCAACCATCATTCTTTTCGAATGTGTCAAATATTTCCATGAGTCTCTGATTAATATATAGAAGAGTAGTGTTGGATACCATTGATATTTCATCAATAATGATAAGCTCAACGTCACGCATTTCGTCACGCATGAGTTTCAACAAATTATCAGATAACTGCTTATATTTTGGGGTATCATCATATTCTGTTGGAAGTTGGAAATATATGTGGATAGTCAATCCACTGATATTGAAAGCTGCGATACCGGTTGGAGCTGTAACTGCCGTTTCACGATTCAATTCCTTACGGATTCAAGTCCTTATCACTTTGATTAAGAAACTTTTTCCTGTTCCACCTTCACCGCTGACGTACAGCCGCAGTAGTTCATTCTTGGAAGATAGTACATTTTTCACGGTATCAAAGATTCTCTTCTGATCGATATTCATTTCTGTAATCATTTGATCCAAGTCTATCGTCTTCAATACCTTTCCTCCATATCATTAAATTCTTTCATAGCCATTTTACCCTTTTTTGGATCACAACTAACCTCAATTTCAGGCGATTGAGTCATCTTGCTTTCGGGTTTCTCGAGTTCCTGACGGATTTGGTCCGTAATATAATCTAATGCTTTGTGAAAAGCCTCCACTTCATTATGATATTCACACGCTTTAGCGAGGAATTCTTTTTCATTCTTAAAAGCCTCGGTGTAAGATGCGAAACCTTGCCGCAATTCATCCGTATCCCTCCATGGTTTAAATAGTAATAACAAGGCGAAGAAATTCTTCTCGGGCTCAGTATTAATATTATATCTCCAATGATTCATCAAATAACCTCGACCACGTCTCTTAAGAAATAATGAAGGCTTTAAAGTGTAGTATTCAACCCCTTCAGTTTTTGGTTCTGTTCGAACGATGTCATACCATTTACAAAAATCATAAAGACACAGAGATTCGAGCTCTTTCGGACGATTCGGATAATGATCATCTATCAATGAGGGACAAAACAGATCTGTGGATTCTTTATCCAATTTTATGATTTCATCGTAATTTTTAACTTTTCGATTTCGTACCATTCTCGCATCCAACCATTTAATCATAGTTTCAGAATCAGTTCCATACAAAGAAATTCCTAATAGCGTATCAGCGGCTTCAAGAGCTCCAAGCTCCCGATATTGGAGGGCTCGCATCCCTATATTCCACAATTTCTGTCTAACGGTTGACGTTGAGGTTGCTTCGTCAACAACCGTAGAAGTTTTCGATATTTCATATTTTGTAGAATACTTCGTACAATACTGAGTGAGAAGCGATGAACTTTCCCCAATAAACTGGATATCCATATTACCTTCCCATGCAACGAGAATTGCTGGGTTGTAATCATTCGTGAAAACTTCCTCTTTACGTCGAGGGAGATCATAGAATCTTGATTTAGTTCTCAATTTCTTCCTTCCAGCAATTGAATTAGCCGGATCACACAATATAAATTTGTCAGTTTCAGGACGTGGAAAACCAAATCGATATTTCTTTGTTATTTTTCCAGACTTTTCTTTCTTCGATCGTAAGCAGTAACTGTTGTGTTTATGTTTCTGATACGTTGTAACACGGCGGTGAAAAGTTGGGGAAATTTTTTTATCAGGAGTAGTGCAAGTTGCGTACTTCATAACAAAACCAGCCACTTCATTATTCGAATTGATACCAACAACCGGTGCTCCTTCCACCCATATCAATAAATGGAAGTGTTGTGTCCCACGCTCTTGATATTCTCTGCGCCAAAAATAGAGTGTGATTTTATCAATAGGATGGTCATCCGATAGGAGAAAATCGAGTAAAGCATGAAATTTCATTTCGAGGAATCTGGATACAGAAACGGGATCTGCTGCTATGACTTCACCGTCGGTCAATTTATCCAGATGAGGAACATTAATTTCACGCAAATGTAAAAACCATATCTTTCCAATTCCATTCTGCAGGACTGACAGTAAGAAACCATGTGGCTGGTCCGTAATGTCTAGCCATGCACCCCAAATTATTCCGTGGTTTGCGCCAATATTGCTTAGAATTACGAAGACGTTCAAAAATCGTGTTCATATTCCCTTCTGCTCCGTCATGGATTTGATGCAAGTAACTATTAGCTGTATATTTCTCTCGTGCATTTGTTATGTGCAATGTATGATAAATCCCACTGTTGATCTGTCTTATATTAGTGTTATTCAACAAATAGAATAAATACTGTTGATTCAATCGGAAACGTGGTATCTTTGAGCAGAGTCTCAACTTAAAATATTCCTGATCCTGATATTACGCTCCTCAACTTGTCCATTTTTGCCATATGGATATAAATCGGGGAAACAAAGCAAATCCAAGTTTTTTGTGTTATGTTAGAGTCCCGAGCGGTTGGGTTCGGTAATTTGGAAGATGAAGACACTCGCGAACGAATACTATAATAATATTCTTTATTTAATTTCTTACTTTTTAGATACCATTCAAGTGTTCAGACTGATACGGAAGGTATCAGGTGAACCGCAATAGGAATCGAGTTACTGGCCCCGAGACAATGGTCTCTCGAGTATTTATTTGATCGAGAGCCCATGACGTCGTGGTCATTACCTCATATCTGCATGGTGTAATGATAACACCATGCGAATGAGCCCAGTGGAAACTGCTGATGCGAGTTCCACTGGCTTACTTTTAATTGCGAATATACGTGATACATGATTGCATGTATATTCCCAATTGTTTAGTAATTGCTTAATATTATATTTGTATTTCATAATGTGTGCCACTTATATTGGCATATTGTGAAATAAGTTGGATAATTATGCTCCACTTTTGGGGCATAACAACTCTAAACTATTATTACTAGAAGATCCAGTAGCTATTCTAAATAAACTCAAAGAGATGAAAAGATACGAAACTAAAGTATCTTCATTTACGGTGAGAAAAGAAATCTCCAATAGGCAGTATGTGATTGGAAAAATGNGTGGTCATTACATCCCTCCCTTCTAGGGGTAAGAAAATTATCAGTTTGATAATTTTCTCCTCCAAGTCTACATNATGTCAGCTGACAGGATTTCCAACAATAACGCTGCCACCAAAATGTTAGAGTCCCGAGTGGTTGGGTTCGGTAATTTGGAAGATGAAGACACTCGCGAACGAATACTATAATAATATTCTTTATTTAATTTCTTACTTTTTAGATACCATTCAAGTGTTCAGACTGATACGGAAGGTATCAGGTGAACCGCAATAGGAATCGAGTTACTGGCCCCGAGACAATGGTCTCTCGAGTATTTATTTGATCGAGAGCCCATGACGTCGTGGTCATTACCTCATATCTGCATGGTGTAATGATAACACCATGCGAATGAGCCCAGTGGAAACTGCTGATGCGAGTTCCACTGGNAGTACGATGCATTTCATTTTTACAATTTTCTTTTAACCTATTCGATGCCCGTTGCTTCANAGTATCTTCATTTACGGTGAGAAAAGAAATCTCCAATAGGCAGTATGTGATTGGAAAAATGACAGCAGTCCAGTTTTGTGAGAAGTTCGAGGAGGCGATTCTAACTTACGAAAATTCAGCAGATGCCACCCCTTTATCCGACGAGGAGAAGAGGGACGCGTTTAATAATGCCATCATGGGGTCTGTACCGATGGTACAGTACCTACAGTCCTCAGCTAAACTTAGAGGTCAGCAACCCCCAACTTATGAGCAATTAAAACTGGTTGTTATGCAGGAAGAAGCATCCAGGAAACGGTCTGGGGAGGGGAGCAATGAGGTGAGAGCTGCGAACCTCACCGGATTTGAGGAGAGATGTTGTGAGTGCGGGGACTATGGGCAGCTCGGCCGAAACTGCCCGGGCAAGGGCAAGGGCAAAATGTGTTACAGTTGTAAAGGCTACGGACACATAATTAATGATTACCCAAACTCAGGTGGGACAAACAACAAACCAAAAGTTAACATAAAACACACGGTTCGCGGGAAATAGTTTACGTGGATTTGGGCGTGGTGGTGGGTCATTGAAGAGAAGGTCAGAGAGTTTAGGTTCGAATGACCCAGAAGGCGCGAAAAGGGGAAAATACTATAACCCGAAGGGCAAAGGAGACAACAAGTACTCGAAGCCCAAGACCAGTACAAAGTCCAATAAGGAGGGCTCAAGCAAAACCTCAGGAGGAGACTACAAAGAGAAGGGTGAATTAGATTCGAATGAGACAGGAGAGTGCATGGAAGTGGATGATGAGCTTTGTGAAGGTCTGGCATTGCACGTAGGTGTTTGTATTGACAAAGACATATTTATTACCAAATTCCTAGCAGATTCTGGTGCTACGGAGCACTTAACAAATTCGAAACTCAATTTCAAGTCCCTCGACGAACAAAGTAAAGGCGTGATCAAATGCGCGAATAAAAATAAACAAGCGGATTTGAGAACGGAGGGAGTAGGTCAGGTAGAAATCGAATTGTTAAACGGTGAGAAATTTGATGTAGATGAAGTAATATTTGCTGAGACCTTTCAGGTTAACTTACTGTCCCTAAAACGATTCGCCGAGATGGGTCTTGTGATATATCTAGATGACCAGAAAATAGATATCTTCAATCCAGAATCAAATGANCGACTTCACAAGGGCTTGAATCCCTTGTCAAATGTACTGGTAATGATTCAGTGCACAAATATTGCTCTTGAATCTCCTTACANTCGAATGACCCAGAAGGCGCGAAAAGGGGAAAATACTATAACCCGAAGGGCAAAGGAGACAACAAGTACTCGAAGCCCAAGACCAGTACAAAGTCCAATAAGGAGGGCTCAAGCAAAACCTCAGGAGGAGACTACAAAGAGAAGGGTGAATTAGATTCGAATGAGACAGGAGAGTGCATGGAAGTGGATGATGAGCTTTGTGAAGGTCTGGCATTGCACGTAGGTGTTTGTATTGACAAAGACATATTTATTACCAAATTCCTAGCAGATTCTGGTGCTACGGAGCACTTAACAAATTCGAAACTCAATTTCAAGTCCCTCGACGAACAAAGTAAAGGCGTGATCAAATGCGCGAATAAAAATAAACAAGCGGATTTGAGAACGGAGGGAGTAGGTCAGGTAGAAATCGAATTGTTAAACGGTGAGAAATTTGATGTAGATGAAGTAATATTTGCTGAGACCTTTCAGGTTAACTTACTGTCCCTAAAACGATTCGCCGAGATGGGTCTTGTGATATATCTAGATGACCAGAAAATAGATATCTTCAATCCAGAATCAAATGAGTCATTTATCTTAGGCATGTATAGAAAACTATATTGGATAGTAGATTTGGAAGTAAACAAGTACAGTTCATTCAATAGAAAACTACAGAAAAGTACAGCTAGACGAGTTATAGCGAATATGGTAGGTGGTGAAATAGAGGTGAGAAGACACATGACGCGAAGTATCACAGCCAAACAGAATGAGGTTACGGCAATGGAAACTCCAACTGAGAGTAACGAATGGGTTGCAGAAGGGTTTACAGAGGTGAGAAATAATGAGCAATCCGAAGTCGGGCGAGNATCAGCATAACGTCGAACACTTGAGAGTCGACCAGTGGTACCTCCGTCAACGTAAGAATTTCCGTACCGAAGGCGGAAACACTGGTGGTTGAAACCTGTTGCAATCTGTACATTCCTCCAATTACTATCTCGAAGGGAAAACTCAATCCCTTCGGTAGTTTGGCAGTACGGAGATGAGCAACTAGGCTAGATTCCGTGAAAACTCCGGTATCGAATAATATCCCTTTGGAACCCGTTAAAAGTTTCTTTATCTTCTCAGCGTCTTCCCTAACTCCTCTGTAAATTGCTTCTAGGACTAACAGATGCTCATCTATATTCTGTCTATGAGCCACCTGTGAATTCTCTCCTTCTAGTAGCCGCATTGACTTCAGCAAAATTTCCTCATTCTTCCTGATGACCTCCTCCGTGTGACCTAACTGGAAGAGCGTTGAGTTCACGATTTCCAGTTGTTTCCTGGAACTTTCNAGATAGTAAAGAAACCCCTAAACCGATTCAAAATCAATTCGAATAATCCAATTTTGATTATTCGCTTTGGGATAGAAAGATTGATAAGATAGACGAGGCACAAATAGGTGAGAGCGGTCAGGTTTTTGATCTGTTTGGAGTTGACAAAAGCAAAATAAGTGGCAGAAATTGCTGGGTTACGACGCGAAGGTGTACTACCTTAGGTCAGATCAAGGTACGGAATTTACTGGGGAGCATACAGTTGAGGTATTGAAAAAGTTAGGCGCGGAACTCCAACTGGCAAGTCCTGTTACTCCAGAACACAATGGAGTCGCTGAACGATACAGCCAGACAATCCAGAAGAAGGTGCGTGCCTACATGTTCGACGCGAAATTGCCGGAGAATATGTGGGATCTGGCTCCTTATAAATCTAATAAGATGAGAACTCCACTGGAAGAGTTTGCGCCGAGAGATTTGGAAGCCGAGCGTACATGAAAGTACAGAGAAAGGTAGGACCGAAATTCAGGGCAGAAGGTGCGGGAGGTATTCTGGTTGGTTACACTCCAACAAGATACCTCTCGCACAGCGTCTCGTTGCGAGACGNAATTTACTGGGGAGCATACAGTTGAGGTATTGAAAAAGTTAGGCGCGGAACTCCAACTGGCAAGTCCTGTTACTCCAGAACACAATGGAGTCGCTGAACGATACAGCCAGACAATCCAGAAGAAGGTGCGTGCCTACATGTTCGACGCGAAATTGCCGGAGAATATGTGGGATCTGGCTCCTTATAAATCTAATAAGATGAGAACTCCACTGGAAGAGTTTGCGCCGAGAGATTTGGAAGCCGAGCGTACATGAAAGTACAGAGAAAGGTAGGACCGAAATTCAGGGCAGAAGGTGCGGGAGGTATTCTGGTTGGTTACACTCCAACAAGATACCTCTCGCACAGCGTCTCGTTGCGAGACGCGAGACGAGAGACGTATTATAGCCAAAAAACCAGTGTTCTAACAAGAAAACCCGTATACTATTTATTGTGTCCACACCTGCAATCCAACAATAATAAATAAATCAATTAATCAATAAATCAATATGCATAAAAAGTTTAAGAAAATAAAGGAGATAATATCATAGTAGTTTGATTACATGATCGTCGACGTCCTCAAGTTTCTTGCTGTTATTGATGAAATTTACTGTCACGTCATTGTGTTTTTTAAGTAAAAAAAAACTATTTCGTTGCTAATATCTGAGACGACTGAGGAGCTTTCTTGAATCAATTCTCTCATACCTCTTTATTCACATGATATATGCAAAATAATTCGCATTTTGTTCCTCAAGTCATTTCCTAATTTCTATTTTCAGTTTTCCTCTTAAGGCAAAATCGATATATTAATTCACTCACCTAATTCAGATCAATTAATGGAGAAATGAAATAAATCCAGAATGCGGTGCCTTATCCCACATTTCGAATTGCGGAGAAATCTGTTTTTAAATTACACGTCACTTCTTATGTTTCGTTCTACTTCAGCTATTTCCACAAAATGTCAGAAATTGTGTTATACTGAAAAAAGAAATTAATGGTAAAGCATTTCATTACAATTAATTCAGAAAGGCGGGAGGTCTGAAATGTGTTTTCCCACTGATTAAGTTATTCGGACTAATTTGCGGGGGAGAATAGGAGAGTTTATTCCACTCCCACGTTCGAATTGCGGAGTCTAACCATCGTAGTCAGTAGTTATCGTTCTGAACTTTTTTATTCCTTTCCTTGTACATTGCGAGGGGGATTATTGTTGAAATGAGTTTTTGCAAAGGAGAAATTGGTTCACGATTTTTTCAGCTTTTAATTAAACTATTTGAGGATTACATATGCGTTTAAATGATAATGGTGGAAAAAGCAAATTAAAATATGAAATGCAACGGGGATGTTCGAATGAGAACATCAAAATTTCAATGAATGTTGAAATTTGTCAAATTAATTGGAAAACGAGGAGGCATTAGACGAGGTATTGCAAAGTGCAATTGAAACTCTTTATTGAACTTGGAAATATTTTTCGACAATGAATAGGAAGATTAATTGGAAAATGTGGAGAAAGGAATGAAAAATAATTCTTGCACTCCCATTTTTATCAATTAGAAATATGGTTTACGTAGTAGGAAATTTTTCCCTGAGTGTACTCACTCGTGTCACAATCAGAGTGAAATAAATGAAATCCCTGGAATCATGTCTACCATACTAGTCATCAAGTTTTGGTGATTAATGGTAATCATTTGTCATCAGTAAAATCTTATCCAGTCGCACTTTTGTGGAAGCTTGGAATTTTTATTCGTTTTTCGAGGGACATATTGCTGCGAATACTAAATGAGAAATCCTTGGATCAATTTTTCTTACAGGCTTCACTACTTTATCATTCAATTATTCCATTAGTTAACATCCAATTGAGAACTATTATTTCGAGGAAATTCAGGGAGTTTCTAACAAATGCGTGGAAATTCAAGGAGTTTGTAGAAAATTCGAGAGAATTCAAGGAGTTTCCAGAAAATTCGAGGGAATACAAGGAGTTTCTAGGACATTCAAGAAAAAAGGAAAACCATGGACAAAGAAGAAATACCATGGACGTATCCACGTACAATTACAGCTGTGTCGAGGACACTCTTATCTTCATTTCGAATGAAACTCTTGTGAACGCATTGTGATCCTCGTTTATGTTAAATGCTATGTAAGCTCGGCACGCATCCCTCGAGTCGCTACGCAAGGAAACTATCCGGAAATATTCGACCATTTCAAAAATTGGGAAGAATTTCAGCTGATTATTTTTCCGAATCGAATTTCGATCAATCAGAGCGCAGTATTTGAGGTTATCGGACAGTTTTATTTTGGATATTTCCTCCCAGCTTTTGAATATTTCGTGGTATCTCTTCATTTTTTTCCCGAATCTTTCAGAGTAGCTCGTCAATTATTCGGCTCATTTCAGATCGAATCTTGTATTTGGCAGTCTACAAAAATCGAGTTATTCTAGTAACATAATTTGTTCAAATCTTCCCTAATTCACCTCCTGATGTTGTTCACTGCACTCTAGTGGGCCAAGATTCGATTGGGAAATTGATTCGACAAATACACCTCGAGCTTAAAAATTCATCGGGTATTTCCCTCAAGCGCTCCGGCAAACGAACGATCGTGCCTAGTTTTGCTGGAAAAATCCTTCGCCCAAGTACTAGGGATTTTTTAACCTTCAAAACTTGATACCCTCATTTGTTTGCAATGTTTTCACACTGATAATTTTCTCGGCTGCAGGGAAATTATCAGACTGATAATTTCCCTGTAGCCTGTCAATAGTTTTCTATGAATTTGACAGATATTCCTCACATTTAGGTGAAATGTGTCCCGTAACCCCGAACACTGCTCCCTGATCGGCCAAAATCAGAATTGAAGAAATTGTCCTCCAAATACCACTCGACCTTCAAAATTCCTCGGATATTTCCCTCAAGTTTTCCTGCATATCAACGATCGGTATCAGTTTTGCTGTAATTTTTTAAAATTCGTTTTAATCTGCAAAACTGATCCCTTTCGTTGCTATGCAACAAAACATTCGGGAAATATCCGATAATTTTGAAGATCTTGGGGTATTATAGCTGATAATTTACTGGATTACGGGTGAATTATTAAACTGATAATTCCACTAGTCTATCAATTAATTTTCGTTATTTTGACATTTTTCTCACACATTTTGGTATAAAGTGTCACATAACTCCGAATACCAGACTCTGTTCGGCCAAAATCGGAATTACGGATCATGCAGAAAAATAATTCCGTTGGGACAGCGCGCCGCGCATCAACCCGGAAAATTGTGTAGGTTAATATACGGACAGCCAAGGTATGTGTGACCACAGTGGATATTTCTCACTCGAGTCTGGTTTGTTAGAATAGCAAGAGCGTTATGCTAAGGTAACTATCTTACCGATTTGCTAATTTAACAATTGATTTGCTTATTTAAGGAATATATTTAGTTAGAGTAGCAAATGAATTGCCATGTTAATTATCAGTAAAAATATGGAAAAAAGGGAAAAAATTGATTATTAATTTTTTTTTCTTTCATTTCCACGGTCAATTATCGCTGTAGAAGCAGCTGAGAATGAATTTATCACCAAAAAAATCAATTTCGTTAACACAAATTATGTCCATTTGCCAAGACCGGGGATCGAACTCAGGCTTTTACGATTACTAACCCTAACGCACTAACTACTAGGCTACCGTGCATTTCGTGAAACAATTTTTCTTTCACATTAAGAGAAAATTAAATTATTTCTTGACTTTTTTTTAAGGAAGAACATATTTGATATAATTAGTACAATAATTCAATGGAAAAACATGACAATAGTTTTGACAAAGTGAAACGCAAAACTTTTATGAGTATCTTTTTAGGGATTATTGATCTTGAAAGTATTATTTGAAGGATACTTTAGATCTTCGTTGACATAGTACGAGAGCGAAGCACAATTACTAACGGAACAAGGGATACATTAAGACCCTGTGAATGAAAATAGGAGGGTTATTGAAGAATCTAGAACAGGGTTTAACAGTAATTTGATAATAAACTAACTCATGTTCGTGAGGCCATGCAGTGAACTTTTCTGTTTTAACTTAGAAGATAAGATGCTTCATTCTGGAATTTGTGAATAAATGTTTAGTTTTGAATAACAAATGTTTAGCAATAATAGCAAATTACAGATCAACCATTCCAGGAATATTGCACTAACGAAACGACTTTGGTGATTTGAACGTAAGATTCGCAGGGTTAGCAAATCAATTTCAACCTTTCAATGGGGTTTGGCCCGACAAATGGTCAGTGGCTCGTGTGGCGGAGGCTTAGGTACCAGTTAGAAATTTTCAGTTACCTTAGCAAATCAGATCCCAGCGAAGGAGTATTGGCTAAGCTAACGAAATTATTTTTCTGCATGGACTATCCTTCAAATACCCTTTCACCTTCAAAGTTCATCAGATATTTTCCTAAAGTTCCCGGAAATTTTCCCAAATCTTGCAAAACCTACGCCACTGAAAGTTGTACTCGATGATGAGAGCTCTGTTATGTTTCTTACTCAGGCATTCTCGAGACTCAAAAAGAACTCAGGCATTCCGGCAGTACTGAAAGATCTAGTACTTGTCTCGGACAAAACGCCGATGCAGAGGCAGGAGTATTTGGAACGCAGGGGAGAGCTGAACATGAGGCTGAGGAATGGATTGCCTACAATAGTACGCGCCTCGGAAGCTTCAACCACTCGGCCAGTGGATTACCTCATCCACCTAGGCTCTCCCTCACTTCTCGGGATCCTCGAGACCTTTAATAACTAGTAACCTACGTATATATTATCAAAACACAAATGGTATTAGAACAAAATCAACTCAGGTATTCAAGGCATCATCTTTATGTGATTACGATGTCATAAAAAATTATATGCAGTTTTTTGGCAGGACAGAATTGACTCGTCGAAGGATGGAGGTGGGAGTGTATTGGTGGCTGTGAGGAGGAATTATTCGGCCAAACAACATAATCTTACCATGATATAGAATAATTACTTACAAATTGAAATTCTTGCTGTCGAAATTGTGGTAAATAGGTCAACTCTCAAAACGAGCACACGATCATTTTAGTATGAATCGAATTGATTTTTTTCCGCGCAACAGAAGCAATTTTCAATCACTTCTGCTCTAAGAAAAAAAGGTATTTCTTTCCTACATTTATTTATAATTCATGCTCCGATTCGATTTGAGAATTTCATGAGAAAATCGAACGTGCAAATTACCCGCGTAAAATAACCACAGAAATAAACTCGCCCACATGTTATTCACGGACTGAGTTGAAAATCTAAATTAATCGAGGATAGGGGGAAAATTTCTATTCAATATACAGCGCTCTATGACCTTGTTCATCAATTTTTCATTAATTTTTACCATAAGTCGATGATGAGTCTAAAAAATGTAAATCAGTAGAATTCAAGAAGGAGAGAGAAAGAGTAATGCGCTATTCAAATCTCCCTCCTCTGCGCGTGAGGTTGGAGCTGTCGCGGACTCCGCGTTTTCCTTATGGAGTTTATAAACAAAAATCTCCATCTTTAACAAATACCATGGAACGTGCAGGAACGTTACCACCCAAGGCGATGCGTGTACCAGGGGTGCCGCCATTATTGCTGGGGTGACTAGGGGGAACAGCGGATTTCGTAGCTATACAAGGATACAATTGACCAATAGAGATACCCAGTGTCTATGGAAACTGCGATCATGCAATAATTAAAACCACACCCATGGCTTGCTGTCGACGATCATAAGAACCCCATAAAATGCGTAAATTATGAGGGCTCGGTGACACTAAATGTGGCGACACCGACTTCGAGACGCCCCTCCGGAACCACTTGAGGGTGACGACGGTCATAAAAATCAGCCTAATGGAAAAACTCATAATCAAGCGTTTCCAAATAGCCAGACCCAGCCTCTGTGGACCGTCGTTATAATGAGTAAGAAAATAATCACCGGAAAATGCAAGACTCGCACGTACCCCGAAATACACCCGACCAGGTGTGAATTGAGATACTTCACGAGTAACACGAATGAATCGACAGTAGACTCCCCACTCATTGGTAAAACCACGATTTTTCACTCTATGCATTCAGCATTTTTGACAAGGCCAATTTTAATGAACACCGGATAATTCACCTGGAAAAAGGCATCACAATTCTCCAAGGTTATCGCACGTCAAGAGGACATGACGTCATTCTATGAACACGTGCGCTCGTAAAAACCCAATGGATCGGAAATTATGGCGATTTCCACCCCATTATCACTCCCCCTCGATAGGCGTGCGTCATCATTACGAAGGGTCAAACTGAGATTCCGGGAATCATAAAAGGGGACCGATTCCTTGAATTACGCGTTGAACGCGAGCTCTGAGCTCACCCTCGCTTTTCCACCCTCTTGACCACGGATCAGCCCGGTGCAAGCAGAACTCATAAAATAATATGAATACTCAGATATGGCCATCGTCCGAGGACATCGGGTTGCCATGGACCCACCCCTACAGAATCCCTCATTACGGGTGGAGTTAATCAAGGATATATAAGGGCTGCCTCCGGACATGCAGGCCAGTTGTTAGGGCAGTTACCACGGCAGTTACCACGGCAGTTACCAGTGCAGTTACTAGGCCAGTTACCAGTTAGTCGCCCAGTCAGTCAGCCAGTTAGTCAGCAATCAGTCAGTAGACAGTCGCAGTCGCAAAGCCCCAATTACTAAGAACGAGTCACCGGGAGTCAATTGCCGAATCAGTTCTTGGCCTGGCTCAAATCACGGACAGTGATTATTCGCAATCTGCATATTTCGACTGCACTATTTTGGACTCAGCCGATTAATGGACTCATCTCCACTAATCCCTCAACCCACTGTCTTGAGGGCAGTATTCGTCACGGAGCTGTAGATACTCGCCCCAACGACGTATTGTGGTCTCGTCGTTCAAGTGGCCACCTGGAGTCATTCTTTCGTGGAGCCCCAGGTAGTCGAATCTCCGTCTTACCTGTCTTTTCACTGGACAAGTGAACCTGCCGTTGTAAGTCAGCGGATCATCACAGAGAGTCACCCATCAACACTACTTTTCATCAAAACCAGCTTTTCTTCCTGCTAGTAAGGGTCATCGGAGCGCAACATCACCGCGACTGAGTGATCACACCCACCCCAATTTCACCTAATCAACAACTGTAAGTTAATGCTAATTCGTTATCTATTAAATTTTTCTTTTTCTTTTCATTGCTTTCCAATTCTAATTCTCCAAAATTCTCGTCTCCGAGGTTTTATCTTGGGATCATTGTGAACAGCCTCTTTTTATCACTAATAAAAGCATTTCTTTATGGCATTAGAAGGGGTTCTTTCTCTTTGCGTGATCTCCATTTTTGACTCTCGCGCAATCCACCATATTGCACCTTAGTGCTTTATCCCATGCAATCCGATCCCATCCTTTCTCCCGGTCTCTACCTGTTGTAATTGGTCACGGTCAGGACAGTCTTTGGGGTCACCTTTTGTCACTGATTTTCACCCATTCCATAACCCAGAGATCGCAACAGAGCGCACCGTTACCAACTTCGAAAACGAAATCTCACACTGCTCAGAGATAATGTGAAATGCGAGAATGTGGATATGATCCCGTTGATCCCTTAATATTAAGTCGAAAAAGAAAATAGTGATATCAATGGAAAGCTCGTGGCCTATTTATGTGATGTAACTAAGGCTATTTTTTTCGTAGGGTATCACGTGTTCATTTTATTCAATAAATGTGTTTCGGTGGTAGTGGAAGGGGTAATTGCTTCGTGTATAGATACGCGGCGCGTTCGGCCTGATGTTTTGCTTAGTCGGTCAAAACTTTTCTTGGCCGATACGCTATCGCGTATCTCGATATCTTTTCACAACTTGGGCGGTATGCGACGTAAGGACCAATTGTCAGACGGCTAAATTGTCAAATGAGAATGCGAAGCGGGCGCCGTCTGGTACGGACGCCACAATGTATTGCTCTTCGGGGTAAAGAAGGATTTTCAAGTTGGAATTGTCTAGATAAATTAAATATAATCTTTAATTGAAAATAACTAGGGAGAAATCTCAAGAACATTGAATTATACGATTTCTTAGGGGTAAAATGGATCATTGCTGTACTCCTCTGATTTCATGGGGCAAAATGGATTTGTCGTGTACTACGATGAGTTCATGGGGGTAAAATGGGTATTTACTGATCTCATACGATTTCATGGGGGGAAAATGGGCCTTCCCTCTACTCCTATGATTTCAGGGGGGCAAAAAGGGTATTCTGTGATTTTTTACGATTTGATGGAGGCAAAATGGGTTTTTCGGGAACTTTTACGATTTCATTGAGGCAAAATGGTTTTTTTTGAGCTCATACGCTTTCATTGGGGCAAAATGAGTGTTTTCTGACCACATACGATTTCAGTGAGGCAAAATGTGTATTTTCCGACCTCATACAATTTCATGAGGGCAAAATGGGTTTTTCGGGAACTTTTACGATTTCATTGAGGCAAAATGGTTTTTTTTGAGCTCATACGCTTTCATTGGGGCAAAATGAGTGTTTTCTGACCACATACGATTTCAGTGAGGCAAAATGTGTATTTTCCGACCTCATACAATTTCATGAGGGCAAAATGGGTTTTTTGTGAACTAATACGATTTCATTCGGGCAAAATGGGTATTTGCTAACCTCATTCGATTTTTTAGTGGTAAAATGCGTCTTTATTAATAAAAAAAAAATGGGTCTTTGCCGTTTTCCTACGATTTTATGGGATAAAATGAGTTTCGTGTACTCCTACGATTTCGTGGGGGTAAAATCGGTATTTCCTGGCATCATACGATTTTATGGAGGAAAAATGTGTATTGACAGGTATATATGGATCGATTCAGAATCGAATTCTGANCGAAATGCTCTCTTCCGGTAAATCAGCCAGGTGGCTGATTCAAGCTCTCTAGCTCGTTTTTGCTACCTTTTCGGTGAAGGAGATCCCCGATTTTAATGGGTTACAAATGGCATAAGAATTAAGTAAACCATTACACAGGCGCTCTAGAATTCNTTTAGTGGTAAAATGCGTCTTTATTAATAAAAAAAAAATGGGTCTTTGCCGTTTTCCTACGATTTTATGGGATAAAATGAGTTTCGTGTACTCCTACGATTTCGTGGGGGTAAAATCGGTATTTCCTGGCATCATACGATTTTATGGAGGAAAAATGTGTATTGACAGGTATATATGGATCGATTCAGAATCGAATTCTGAGTCGATCTGTACCTATAAATTTTCACCCCATTTTTTCACTCCTACTAACCCTTCTCCAAGATGACGGACGCGATAAAAAAAGGTCTTTATAGGTTGTGACGAAATTCCAGGCGAATTCGTCACCTGCGGAACTCCAGGG
>NW_021681043.1:0-1214 GCF_001412515.2 Diachasma alloeum
TATCACCTCTGGTGCATATAACAATAGTGATAAAGTTCACACCATTCATAAATTTTTCCCAGTGGTCCTCCCTGGATATAAAATAATAGAAGTCCCATCACAAGTTATTTATTTACCGGTGTCTGTGCAAACAATAACCGAGCTACAACTACGAATTGTGGATCAAGACGGCGACTTAGTGAACTTTAGAGGGGAAACAATCACGATTAGGCTACATATCAAGACTATTTCATGATCATGGGAATAGTATATAATCGTAAGATTGGATATTCGTATAATAATAACCAAACATGTCGCTCTACAATCAGTTCACGTCGTGGTTTCAACGTGTTAACACCTCAGAACCAAAAATTTCTCCAGAGTCTCGGACTCATCGTCGTGAAAAAAAGTGGAAAAAACGTTTTTTCCGAATAAAAATATTATTCACTTGTTGGACGTCATGGAGGAAAGCCTGAATATTAAAATTCCCCCCGTGTTTGAAGATTCCGTTGCTCACTATGAGATCCATGCTCATCAGCCTTATGCTTCCACTAGGCTTGATAATAGTGATGAGATTCGCATAACTGTGCAAAATCAAGATCTCTGTATTTTACCCAGCAAAAGTTATTTGCATATCACTGGTAAATTGCTGAAAGCTGATAACACCAAAGTGACTTTGACCACATTTGTAAATAATGCCATATGTCATCTATTTCAAGAGATCCGCTATGAAATTAACGCTATTGAAATTGACAAAGTCAAGAATGTGGGTATAACTACACTCATGAAAAATCTTGTCTCATTGACACCGAATCAAAACAATTGGATGGAGAATGCCGGATGGGTGGGTGTGCAAGAGAAAGTAAGTGTAGTGGATGATGGGGGCCGCTTCGATGTATCCATCCCACTGAGTATGCTGTTGGGATTTGCTGAAGATTATCGAAAGATTATGGTTAATGTCAAACATGAGCTTGTTTTGATCAGAGCTCATAGAGATAATAATGCGATAGTCCAATTAGACAAAGAAGATGTAAAAGTCACCTTGAGTAAAATCGAGTGGCTAATCCCATATGTAACATTATCGGATACTAAAAAAATTCAATTGCTTAATTTCATCCAAAAAGATCCACCCATACCGGTAAGCTTCAGATCATGGGAGTTGTATGAGTATCCAATGCTCGCACATACGACAAAACATGTGTGGACGGTGAAAACCGCGACCCAGCTCGAAAAGC
>NW_021681043.1:2976-34456 GCF_001412515.2 Diachasma alloeum
GGGTGTAAGAAAATTAGTTTAAACGGCGGGAGTAAACGTATAAAATCAGATGTCACAGCATCAATACATCAGTTACCATGGAGCTACTCGTCGATGTTCAAGGCTTCCAGACATCTCTCAACGAGTTCATAGTGAAAGAATTGGCCTACACCACTTTGGATGTTGGGAATACTAATCCAGCAGTGTGGTTTTTCCGCCCTCCAGTACCATTTTACACTCTATCACCAAAGTTTAAAAGTGTAAATTTGTGGCTAGAGCGTCATCATCACAAACTATCGTGGAATTATGGTGATAGGTCCTATAATAACATTGAAAAAATGGTTCAACAAGAGTGGGAGACGTGGGGAAATATCATGAGAATTTATGTGGTTGGGGTAGAAAAAAAAGAGTTGGTTGCGAAAAATCTGTAGCCCCTCGTTAGCAGCATTATTGGTTAATATAGAAGAACATTTCAAAGATTCCCCCTCATTAGCCACGTTCAAAGAACTACCATCTCATACTTGTCCTTATCATCGTTATCTGGATGGTAGTATGTGTGCTGTGAAGAATGTTGTGGAGCTCAAAAAATGGATACTGAAGAAAAAGACAATACACCGATCCACGGAACGATCCATCGACATGTATCACAAATTCAAAAATTTGAAATCATTGGATTGTGAGGATATTGCCTATCTACCCCATGCTTTCATAAGCACAATTGCTGCATTACATGTCCATGAGGCTTGGGATAAGTTGACTGATGGTATGCGAGCGGACTGGTTCATCGCGAGATGTAAACTTTGTTTAGAGCATCATCAAGATTCCAGAGGTGACAATTTTGATGGACCACCTCCAATGATTAGAGAATGTAGGAAATGTAATACTCGAGACGAGCAATAACTATAAGAACATTTTTTTATTGTATAATATTTATTCATGTATTTCTAACATATTATTACTATTACATTCACTTTAATTGAAGATAATATTTGTACAAAAAATTAATAAACACCAAAAAAAATTAAAATACTGTTTGTAAATTGTTTTCTTGTAATTTAATTCTTGACTCCTTCATCCTCGTAGAGGCGAACATTGTTGTATTCACCCCCCAAATACTCCAATTGGGGTGAGCCTCTTCTAATTTGATCCACTAATGCGTCGAATTGGTCAGGATTTTCAGAGAAAAACTTCGACAACCGTCGGTTGAGGTAAACTGAGTGAGTATTATTCAGGTGCAGCTTGACACTTATTCCATACTTCGTCTTGATTATGAAAGCTCCAGTAATGGTGTATCGGTAGCCTAATGCAAGTTGAGCTAATTTTTGCAGAGGAAGTTCTTTCAACTGAGCATTGTATTTTTCGAACTGAGCTCGATCTGACTCATCTTCCACCTTCACATTAGGATCTGCTTCCATGTGGACACCGTTCCATTCTCCGCCTGAATATTGTAACGTTGGTGACCCCTTCTCAATGTGTTTGCAAAAATTTTCAAATTCTTTTGGATTATTTTCAAAGAATTTGGCTAATCGATTATTCACAAAGATTGAATGAGCATCCGATAAATGCAAAACAATACCAACACCATATTTTGTTTCAACTTTGTTGGTTGCAGTGATGGTGTACGCGTAGTTGCACTGCAATTGAGACACTTTTATCAGGGGATGCTCTTTGAACTCTGCAACAGTATTGATCAAGTCAAAGTCTACCATGTCAGCAGGATTTTCTATCTTCAGCGTTGGATCCGGATGTAGACGGATGTTGTGATATTTCCCACCCAAATATTCCAATGATATTGATCCAATTTCAATATATTTTTGAAAATTCTCAAAGACCTTGGTATTTCCAACGAAGAACTTCGACAGACGATTGTTCATAAATACAGAATGGGTGTCTGATATATGAAAAATGACACTCACTCCATATTTTGTGGTCACTTTACGAGCTGCTGTAACAATATAGAATGAGTGGGGCTCCAAGTCAGCCAATTTTACCATAGGAAGGTTTTTCAATTCAGCCACAGCGTTGATCTTTGCAAAAGCCATGATGTTTTCTTCTTGTCAAGCGGAGAATAGAATAGGATCAAATTTGAATCTTCTGAAGCGTTGAAATCAGCAAGTGAATGTCACTCTTCACTTGTAAAACTTTATTCACTTCTTTGAAAGTTTCTTATGGACAGCTTCAAAACGTCTATTCAGTTCTCGTGGTTTGAGATCGTTCGAGACTGTTCTCCAGAGATCTTGTTAAAATGAACTGATGATGAGAATGGGATTTTTTTTAGATTATATAGTCAAAATCCCCACTCCTTCTCTCACCCTCTTTCGATAATAATCATACATAATGAAGAGTCCCCTTTTCCCCGATTTTCCCGCGGATTGCATCGGCTAAGATCAAACGAGAAATATAAGCGGATGTGAGTTAACATATTGAAATGACAACTGGTTTATTTTTATTTCATCGAGCCATGTGGTCAATGTTATCAGGTAGAGCACGATTGAAATCTGATCATAGAATCTGGAAAATCTCTAATGGATGCAGGTTCTAACATGTCTCGCGTGGGAAAGGTCAAGTGGAGGGCCATATGGTGAAAATTATTGCATGCTACAAGTTCAAAAACGGTCATACACAGATAGCTCAAGTGGCATCTGCGTAATGTTTACATCATCTGTCACACAGAAACCGGATTATTACCGCAAATGTTTGGGTTTCCCCATTGAGAAAATCTCCAGGGGTGCAGGTTCTAACATGTCTTGTGATGGGAAATGTCAAGTGGATGACCCTCGAGGGCCATCTGGTAAAAAATCATTGGAAGGACATCTGGTAAAAATTATTCGATGCGGCAAGTTCAAAAGAGTGACCATGCACTGGTTGACGCTCAAGTGACACCTGCGTAATATTTATGACATCCGTCAAGTGGCTTCTGGATTGTCTCAAAGAATCTGAGAGGAAGCAGGTTCTAACATGTTCTGATGGGGCCAATGTCAAGTGGGTTGTTAGTAGTGTAGGGCATCCCCCTCCCCCTCCCCCTCTTCTCTCATCTGCCCCTCTCTCCCCCCATCTTCTCTCGTCTGCCCCCTCCCCCCATCTTCTCTGTGCCCCCACCCCCACCCACATCGTTAAAACCGCGGATCCGCGAATTGATCAACCACCCACCCACCCACTTTCATCCAAAACCCTCCGTGAATTAAATCCGCGAATCCGCGAATCAAAACCGCGATTCCACGAATTAAAACAGCGGATCTCGGAATAGTCAACCACCCACTCACCCACTCATTTTCACCCCCCACCCCCCTCAATTAATCAACCAATTAAGGCCCAATTAATTAAAACCGCGAGATGAAACCGCGAATCCGCGAACTAAACCCGTGAACCCGCGAACTAAACCCGTGAACCCGCGAGTTAAAACCGCGAACCCACGAGATAAAACCGCGAATCCGCGAATTAAACCCGCGAATCCGCGGATTAAACCGCGAACCCGCGGATTAAACCGCGAATTAAAACCGCGGATCCACCAATTAATCAACCACCCACCCACCCACTTTCAGCTGACCCCCCTTTCAGCTGACCCCCCAACTGGCGCCTTCAACAAGACCTCAAAACGGTTGGCCCAGAACCCGCATTACTACACTACTGTCCCTCGCCACGTGTTCACCCAATGAATAGAATATTCGCCTGGAGATTCGCCTGGATATTTGCCTGGGTATTCGCCGCCTGTATTTGGCCTCGAAATTGCCCTCAGTTGCCTCAAAAAACTCCCCATAGAGTCCGGAGAACCTTGTTCTCATTTCCGATGTCGAGTTTGTACGACAAGCTTCCTAATTGGACCCACACAATAGATACGAAAATTAGAGCAACTTAAAGCGATGCAAAGCGATTGACCGTAGAGATGGAAGTGAAGTTGAAGGCGGAAATCGTCATTGCCCTTTCAATCTCATGCTGTCTCGCTCCATTTCCCTCGGGCCTTGACATTGGCCCTGAATTCCAATATTAGTCAATCCCGGCCTCATTTGCATATTTCGCCGGCCACGTGCTGTCCGGTGGTGCCGTCTATTCTCTCAGGAGCATATCTCCGGTGGTCAGGTGATCTGTGATGTTTTTCCGATGTATAGGATTGCCTTGCAGATGGGCCTAAGCGATTACCCATACTATTGACGGTTTGCGTGTATGTGGTTGTGTGACCTCCGGAATGTGCTGCACCCTCGTGGGATGTTCTTTTGAGTCCGCAGGAAATCTGAATTACCCCGCGGGACAATGTTATGACAGGTGTGAAGGATGTGACTATGTGAGATTTTCGGTTGCTGTTCTTCCTGGTTCCAGGACGTTGTGACTCGTTCCCCAGGCCTGTAGATGGTCCTCTCCGGTAGCTGATGATCTCCTAGTCTCTCTAGTGAGTCAGGACTCCTCGTGGCCACTCATCGGCTCACTCATTCCTTATAAACTAGACCTATCCTCGAAATGTACGATCGGTGCATGTGAGCGTTCTCCGGATTATTTTATTTGTTTCCCACACGTCCAATCGAGGACTAAAACG
Organism: Diachasma alloeum; assembly: GCF_001412515.2. NCBI lineage: Eukaryota > Metazoa > Arthropoda > Insecta > Hymenoptera > Braconidae > Diachasma > Diachasma alloeum. Next base: position 7,484 of record NW_021681043.1, read on the forward strand.
GAGTCCCTTCATCGCAATGTACAAAAACGAATGGGAACGCGTCTTCGAAAGTTGGTCGAGAAGTGCAATAACCTCAGAGTGCGTAACAAATTGACCGGGAAAATTATAGATAAACTATCACGTTATTATGGTTTGGCCATTCGACGGAATATAAACTCAGCCGAAAATATGAAAAAATGATATATGGGCTACGTTTTATCATTACTCTTCTACGGATTAAGATCCGCAACATGAAAAATCCCCGAAAGGTCTCGGCTCGTGGTGTACCTGGCAACTAGCGAAAGCCAAAAGTGCTTTGAAGACCTATTCCCACAATTATATGGCTTTTCCAACCGACGTTTTGGAAGCTATTAAACCAATCTACAAAGATCTAACCGACGATACTTTATCGAAATGCTGTGTTGGAAGATATACGCAAAATAGTAACGAGAGGTTCCACAATTTGATATGGAAAATTTCTTCTAAAGTGACAAATGGCGGAAAAACCTGTTTCGAAATTGCAGCATATATTGCGACCTGCGTATTTAATGAAAGTGCTGGATCCTTGATAAAAATAATGCAGGAAGTGGACATTTCGACTGAAATAAATGCGTACAATTGGGCTTTAATGGAGAATGACAGGCGGCCTAGTTCAGCAGAACATGCAGCAGAAAATGCATTAAGAGAAGCACAAATTCTCAAGAAAAACCCAAAGCAAAACGATGACGATTTTTACGGCCCCGGAATAGATGAAGATCTGTGAGTATTATAATCCATCACCTTCACCTAGTTAGAATAGAATAGTTTTCGAATATTTCAAAACAGTCTGAACGATAGACGCGGAGTCAAACTCTCTGTCGCCCTCGGGTGTCGCATAGTGGAGAAACTTTGAACGTCATATCCCGAAACTTATATTTTAGAAAACGGTACCATTAGTTTCCCCAATAGCAATGAACCGATTTTGTTGAAATTTCACAGGGTGACATTTTGTACTATCCTTTTGTATGTGACGTTCGATTTCTTTCCGTATGACGTTTTTTTACTCTTTTTTATGGCGGAAAAGTGTTCTAACTTCACACCTGAAATACGTAAATAATTCCGTAATTCATACCTTTCGTGAAAATTGTTGATAATTTTTTAGCCTGGGTGAAAAGCTCAATCTATCTACCCTCTTCAAGTTATCAATAATGATTTTTGTTTCAGGAAAAATTAACAAACAAATTCTGATGGCACCGTAGAGGGTAGCGAGCAGAAACCAACTCTGCCCAACACCATTTAATATGCAAAGGGCTCAGAAAATTTTAATCTTTTTTATAAATATTCTTTGAAACAGGCTCTTCCTATAACAACTGATTTTTTTGAAGTTTATTAATAAATAACATGACAATATAATCACTGAAAATACCCCTCACTTCGCGCCCGCCAGCTGTATGTAGCCCCTTGAATCTACCGTTTGACCGTTGTAATCACTACATTCTAACTCGGTCAACCCTCGAAACCATTCACTTTTTATCCTATAGGGACTTGGTCCTACTATTTCCATAAAAATGAAGAAAATTGAATTCATGGGATAGTTCTGAATTATTGCTATTGCTCTGATCTATTAAGGAATTGATAATTGATGACAGAAAAACAATAATCCTGCCCTTATCTATAAACTATCATGATAATTCTCATTTTATATGACTATGTGATATCGATTTACAAATTAAAAACAAATTTCCATCCCGCTGCGTTTGTTATAAGATTATCATTTAATGTATGATATTTAGTCTCTTGTTTAGTGACACGGTATGACGGAAAAGTTGGTGGCTTGCGATAGTACGGTGTTGATATGCTACCAGCACAAAGAACTGCTGACTAAATAGTGTAGTCAAATTAAACTGAAAAATAGCCAAACCGCTCTATAAAATGACATACCATAACACACATACTAATATGTTTGATGAGATGGCCTGGATGGGTGGAATGAATAAGCGATGGTTTAGAAAGTAATGGATTTCGGGAGTTGATGCGCGAATTGAAATAATCACTGTACGTGGTTTCCACAAAACACCGTATATTGTCAGTAATTAGCAGTTTAAATAGTTTCAATAAGTCAATTATGTATTATACAGAAATAAATAACTCAACTAATGAGCTGAACACTGTTTAAACAATACTGAGCTGTACTATAATGACCGGAATGATAATAGATGAGAAAACTGAGCGGTCGAATCTACACGTGGTGTCCGAAATCACATCCGAAAAACGAGTGAGTCGGGCGCGATGCGTCGTTGTGTATGTGCGAGGTGGGGTGAGAAAATTCGGGAGTTATCCGTAGGGTGCTGCCCTCGAAAGTCAGCCGAGCAAGTGTGTCGGTGTGAATCCGTCATCCACAGATTTCCAATATAATAGATAGATAAAAATCCCTGAAAAAATATTTATAAATAATTAATCAATTTTTGTGAGTAGTAATATTGAAAATAATTAAAAACTAGCAGTGTTTGTTGGGGTTACCACTAAAAAATTCGTAATTTCAACTGGACTCAACCGATTAAAAAGAAAAACAAATTACTTTGCTGAGTGGAAAAGTCCACAGAAATTCGATATGGAAAATGATGTTCTAGGGCTGATATTTGTTGTATAAAAAAATATGGAAGTTCATTAACCTCAATTATGCAATTTTCCAAGCGGGCTTCTTGAGGTGCAACCCCTTTTTGGGGAGCGGGAAGAAGTGGTAGACACAATAAATTTGAATTGCTTAACGTGCTGGGGGTAATAATTCAATCATATCTATGGCAGCATTGTGATTCGTCGGGCTTTAAAGTTCATCCATGTAACAATGTGTAATGGATTTTCCGCCGGTGCTTCACCAGCAAACATCGCAAACTATTTTGGCATTTTCTCTATCGCTCAATTATATCGGGCGCCAGCTGGATTTTTACGGAAAATCCAATTGTAAAACGGCCTGAGAGGATAACTCGTCCACCCTGAGGACTTCTCGTGGTGGGACTACCAATGCCGAGCCAGCATCAGCGTAAAACGTTAGAGTGGGCGAAGTCCACCATACTAAGAGCAATTCACTCGATCGATCTTCGTCTTTTCAGCCGAGAGACCTCGATAAAGCGTATCTTCCAGGAGCCATTCCTCCATGTATCTTTCGTCGAGGATGTTTCCATTCCTCTGACGTATTCCTTTCCTCTCCAGAGTGGCTCAACTCTGGAGAAGTCGACCATTACCTGCGAATCCTTCTCACTCCTGGCAGCGCTGAATACTGAGAGGCACATGCGACACAGGTATCCGGAGACTTATTCTCACCCACCTGTGCCCACCCCAACTCAACCTCAATGCTCAGTAAAAGCACTATCATCGCGAGCCAACACCCAAAGTACTCGTCGTGGAGGCACATGCGATCGGGCCTCCAGGAGTCGGCCTAACTCCCGACCCACGGATCCACGCCAATACCACTTCCTTTGTCCGAAATGATGGATCCCTGAGAACATGGAATTAAAACACCCCACGTCCTCAACGTAATCCGATCATTCTGTTTGGGACGCCGAAGCGTCCCATTCTCTCGCTGTTTCGGATCTTGTCCTCACAACGGATCCCCATAATCCATAACGGATCAATACCACTTACGACTATCGTCGAGGACCGGACGATTTTCATTCGCTCGACTCCAGTGTCTGTCACCGACTGTCTCGAAATCTACTAGGGCCTTCTTCGCCTAGTCTGAACATCTCAGCGGCGGTGGGTCATCCATTACCTCACCACCACCAATCAGCTCGACGGCAATCGAGGGGGCGCTAGTCCTCTCACCTAGCCGTTGGTCCCTAGTCTAAGTCGATAGCGCCTCTAGAATCGCCCAGTTGGAACGCCAGTACGTTGGCCCGTTTCCCCCAAACACAGCTGGGCCAGTTTCTAGATAAGGCGACAGGGTATCGACAGCCTCTCTATAATGTTCAGAAGCATGGTTTCGCTTAAACCACGCCTCTTGGCATTATTTGATTGGTCTATTCACCTCACGCGCGGTTCACTTAAACCGCCGTTCGATGTCACTCTCATCTCTCGCTCAGCTTCTTCCGCTAGCGTTAGATGTCGCTCTCCTCTCTGTCCCTCACTCTAACCATTCTTGTCTCATGGGTTTTCGTGTTGGTACAACAGTTTACAGTAACGAGAAAATCTCGTTACACACCTCCCTCCTTAGGAGAGGTTTCGACCCGAAACTTACACTTTTACACTTCAAGTTGAAATCTCCTGGAGTAACTCATCTTCCGACTCTTCGGTCGGAGGGTCGTCCAAGGCTTACTTATAGGCCTTCATGTCCACTATTGAGGTGCTTTTTGGATTACGACCCGCCAAGTCAGAAACTTCGTAGAAATTTCTGGAATGCTTCTTGGTGACTACGAAGGGTCCATTGAATGGTTTACTCAATGACGCTGAGCGATGCTTGGCAGCATTGGACAGTTCGTGATTGCGAACTAATACTAGTTCACCGACCTCGTATTCGCCAGTTCTTCGGCGCAAGTTATACGCTTGTGCCTGTCTATCATTAGCTTCGGCTAACGCATGTCTGAACGCTAGCCTCAGGGTGTCATGGCGTTTCATACGTTCGATCCATGAGGCTGTAGGTGTCTCTTCGACTTCCACGTCACCTTCTAACTTTCGTCGTAGTGAGTTTTCGGGCTCTAGTTCTCGACCAAAGTTTACGAAAGCAGGTGTGGCTTTCAGAGAACTGTGTTGGGCTGTATTGTATGCAAATCCAAAGGCATCCAAATGGCAATCCCAATCACGGTGGTCTGCTTCCACATACGCTCTTATCATCACCGTAGCTTTACGCAAAGGGCGAATTTCTATCCACTTCGTGAAGAAGTCTTGGATCTCCAGAATGTACTGATGGCCTGCTTTACTTCGCGTAAATGGTCCCATTATGTCAGCACTGCGCCTAGCCCTACGCGACTCGCATCCGTTTGCAGAGTGAACGGTACCGAGAAATCTGGACATGACAGTATTGGAGCCGACCCGAGGTGCTTTTTCAGCTCCTCAAAGGCTTCCTGCTGTTCTGTTTCCAAAACCCAGGGTTGTTTTGTCTTGGTTAGACGCGTCAAGGGTTGAGCCACAGTTGCACATTCTGGCATAAATCGTCGATACCAGGAGGCCATTCCCAAAAACCGACGAACCTGCTTGAGATTCTTAGGTACTGGGAATTCTACTATTGCCGACGTTTTGTCAGGGGCGACTTGCAATCCTTCGCTGTTCACTACGAATCCGAGGTATTTTACCTCGGACCGACAGAACACGTTTTTTTTTCACGATTTATGGTTGAACCGTGGTCTCTCAATTTATCGAGAACTTTTCCCAGCCACTTTAGGTATTCCTCAAATGTATTGGACACGATAATAATATCGTCCAAGTATACGAAGACGTGGGGGTACATTTCTGGGCCAATTATTTTATCCAGGGCTCTCTGGAAAGTTGCAGGGGCGTTCGTCAAGCCATATGACATGCGTTCTAACTGAAAGAACCCTCTTCCAGGTACCGTTAAAGCAGTGATCTCTTTCGAGTCTTCTGCTAACGGAATCTGCCAATACGCCGCGCTCAGATCGAGCGTCGAGATATAACTAGCTTGTCTTAACTCATCAAGGATGCCGGTCATGTTTGCTACCGGATATGCATCCTTTTTCGTGACTTCATTCACCCGACGGAAGTCGATACAAAATCAATAATTTCCGCTGTGTTTCTTCACCATGACGACCGGACTGTTCCAGTCGCTTGCTGATGGTTTGGTGATGCTGTCTTTTATCATATCATCAACTTCTTTCCACATTGTTAATTTTAAATGATGGGAGGCTAATCTGACCCTTTCTCGAATCGGCTCGTGGCCTTCAACATAGATTTTGTGGGGTGCTGGTTTGGAAATCAGGGGACTTCCTTCTATCACTGGAATCTTTTCATCCAGGATTTGTTGGAGTTGGCTCTGTTGCCCTTCTCCAGGCGTCTTTAGACCATTGCACACTGTCATATGGCAGGCCCTCTCGACTGCTGCAATCTTGAAGGACTCTTCAGGTTTATCTCTGAAGAACCAGGACTGATCAAAGAAATCTATGACCATTCGATCTTCTTTCAGAAAGTGTAATCCCAGTATGAAATCTTCAGATAGCGAGGCCATCCAAAGTGTTTCCACTGTGACTGCTCTTCCTCCTAATACCAAAGGGGTTTTGGAAGCTTCTTTTAGCACTTCCAGTTGACTATTCGCCACTAAAACTCTTCTAGGTTGAATTCTTTTCGCGCTAATGCCTAGTTCGCTCAGCAGCTCTGTCCTCGCCTCTCCTGCGACAGTGCGAGACGAGTCCCGAGTCGACTAGACCGCGGATCTGTCTTTCGTGGATTTCAATATCCACGTGAAAAGCAAATGTTTTGCCTTCTTTCATTGCCTGCCTCACAAACTCCAAATTAGGGTCCATTTCTGGCGAAACTAATTTCAAGGGATCCCTCATGGATTCTAGAGTGAGGGTATCACTCCTATTTCCTTCTCCGGATTCTTGTGTCACTGTGTCGAGGCTTATTTCTTCCCTCTCTCCGGTTCTTTCAACCTCAGGGCCGTCACTTTCCGCTGAGATTCTTTCCGTCCTGGCTTCCGAGACGGACTCCTCAGTCTCTCGGATTATTATCTCCCTCACGACCGCGATTTCTGAGTTTCGCGGCGGCGTAGACATTGGTGTGTCGTTTACGCTGCCGGCTCGGCGTTTCTCGGGTTACACCTCAGGCACTGTGGGAAATGCACGTCCTTGTTGCCATATACGTAGCAAAAAACTGTCCTCGGGCCCGTGCAGATGCGCCAGGAGTCCTCTCTGGTCGCAATTGAAGCATTTCATGCCCTATGGGTTTGGACGACTGGCGCCAGGTCTGTTGTAGCCAGTACTTCCACCCCTCCCTGAAGAGGCACCACGTCCTTGCAAGGCGTGTGCCACTTCCAACTCCTCAAGGAAAATGCTTTCCTCGTGATCTCTCCCTGTAGGCTCTGCGTCCTCTTCTGCGAGGATCATTGCCTTTAGGGTTGCTCTCTGAGTGATCTTTTAGGTCTTGGGGCTTCGATAAGCGAAGCTGGAGCACAGGAATTTCTCTGGCTGCCTTGGTGGCTGCCACTTTTTCGCACTTGCGTACAAGATCTCTTGTCGCATGGCGTGCTTTTCTAACGCCTTCAATGTTGCGTTCGCACTCAGGTTGAAACCTATCCTGAACTTAGGTAACGTATTGTGGTACATATACGTTAGCGTCTGTTGCTCAGGCCATTCGGCGTCCGTCCTGGCGAAAAGACCCTTCAAGTTGGCTACGAATTGAGCCACGGGTTCATCCTCACCTTGACGACGGCTTGCTACTTCTTCGTGGAGCGCGACTTGATAGTCCAGCTCCCCAAAGTTCTCCCCGAATGCATGGCACGCATCCTCCCATGAATATACCTCTACCTGGCGATACCAAGTGAGTGCACTGCCTGTTAGATAACCTCTCAAGACTCCGAGGAGGTCAGTTTCTCAGATACGGAGGGTCTTCATGGCGTCATCTACTCGGGATATGAAATTTTTCACATCCTCGTCGGGTCATCCTGAGAATTCGACTCCCCACTTTTTCAACGCCTCAAGAGCTTTCTGAGCATTGAGATAATTTTCTCTGCGAGGTCGATATTCGTACTCGCTGCTCACGTCTGAGGAGGATCGATGATGCCTCCTTTGGGACGTGGAATGCCTCTCCTCCGCGAATGGCAACCTCCTCGGTGGGATGGGTTGCCGTGCGGTTTCCTCTCGGGTTCTCCTACGGAATTCTTCCTGAAGAACCGTCGCTTCAGGGGCTACGGGCATAGGCCCGATTCGGCCCCATAACTCTCTGTCGAGGCGTTGTACCCTGGCCAGCAGCTCGGCTGCGGTAGGGGTCGCCTCTGTCACTCTCACCCCAGGTATGTCTCCTGTAGGTGTCGTGGTGCTGGCAGCATCTCTGCTGCTTTTACCACTAGTTTTGCTTCCTGGTGGCCTTCCTCTCTTGCGAGGGGGTGCCATCTGGGCCTGCGTCTCGGCGGCTTTTATCTGCCCTTCCAGGGCTTTTGTTTGTTCCAGGAGTGCCTTCAGTGCAACCTGGTTTGCGGTCTCCTCGCCTTTTTCATTAGGCGTCCCTGCTCGGGTATAGAATCTCGCTTTCCCTAGCGTAAATGGCTTTTTCGGAAGTGGTAACCTCTCCTCCTTACTGCTTGGGGCCACTCTTCGCTTTCCGAGCTCGGACTTCGTCTCTTCCTCTGAGAGATCCTCGTCATCGCTCCTCTGCTCGTTATCCCCCCTAGGGTCTAGCCCTGGGTTCCTAACGTCACTTGATCCGGACGCGCCATCACCCCTCCCTGGCGATATTCCGTCCAGTCTCCCTTCTCCTCTCGAGTCACCCACCGATTCTGTGTGCGCCTCGAGTTCACTTTTCCCAATTTTCTTCGACTTTTCAGTCAACTGGGGATCGTTCTTCGGTGCCATCTTTGCAACGAGAGAGTTCTTTGTTTGAGTCGCAGGTGTATTGCACCTAGTGTCTCGGGAAAGAAAAGGCTCTCCCGGGCTTTCGCAGCTCTTCTTATACCCGTTTCGCAAGGGTGGGGGTTTCTCCCCACTCCTTGGCCTGTCTCTGTCGACCGCGCCCTCTATTCCGGGTCGTGTTTCTGTTGCTGGGGTCTTTTGGGGTTTTCAACTATGGTTAAAATTCCCCTACTTCCCCCCGAGACTATCGCTAGGCCATCTAGTCTGAAGTCTAGTCTAGACTTCAGGTAGAGAAAAATTCGTATTTTCGCTCCTCCTGTCGATGGCGCCCTCTGTTTTGGGCGTCTCTCCGTCGTTTGTTCCTTCTAAGGTCTTTCCTTTTTCACTGATTCCCCTAACGACCTCACTAGATTCGCTAGTGTTGCTTCCAAGATGAGAAAAATTCAAATTTCCCTCTTTCTGGCGCTCTTTTTCGAATTTTCCCGCAAGAAATGCGTTCTCTCGGCCTTGAATCGGAATTCAAGTATAGTGGCGCCATCTATTGGCTTCTCCTTCTCAGAAGAGTTACCATCAGATTTCTTTTCTCATCAGTCGGTAACTCCTTCTTTACCGACTGCCGACGCTGACTTGGTGCTTTTACCGACCGTTGGGATTTTCTGTGTCAGTCGGCCAAGATGTTAGCCCGTTACCGACTGTTTCCTTCCACGGGGAGACGCTCGATGGCGCCTACTACTCGTTCACCGTATTCTGACACTGCACGTGCTAGAACACGTGCATTTTTGGGGTTGTTTGTGTGGGGCTTTCGCCCCTAACTCTCGCCTTCTTGACTTTTCAGCCCATCCAGCGCCCTTTTCCCGATTTTGTGGTCTTTTCAGACCACTTTCGAGCTTCCTCTCATCCGTTCCCAGGGTGTTTTCGGGATATTGTGGTCTTTTCAGACCACTTTCGAGCTTCCTCTCATCCGTTCCCAGGGTGTTTTCGGGATATTGTGGTCTTTTCAGACCACTTTCTCCCTTGCTCCTCAGCCTGTAACAAAAAAAAAAATGCAGGCAACAAAAACCATAAAAAAAAAATTTTGCCCCAGAAAAAAAACATGCAGCGGCTGCTACGGCCTTCCCCACCCACTTTAGGTGGTCTTGGCTTCGTCCTCGCCAGTCGAGGGTTTCCCCTTCCTCTCGCGGCCGCTGAGGGTGAGTTTCTGCGCCTTTCGACGCAGGTTCCTCATCTCCTTCCTTCTCGTCCTGGCTTCTTCGGACCGTTTCGGCCCTTTGGTCTCCCTGGGCGTTTTCTTCTCGGCGTCTTTTGAGGTGGGTGGGGCCGAGGGCGGTGCTCTCTTCTCCCACTGCCTCTTGGTTGCCGCCTCCATCGCTTTCAAAATATCTCTGGGGATGTTCCGTCCAAACTTTGGGATCCAGGGACCCCTGGTCTTCCTTTCGGCTTGGCTAGGGATGTAGTCCCTGCTCTCCTTCCCCGGCCGTCTGCACCTCCAACAATAGGTGGTGAGGGGTTCAGGGCAGTCCTTGTCGCCGTGCCCAGGCTTCTTGCAGTTCCAGCAAATCCGTGCTGGTGCAATTCTGGGACGGCGTCTCTTAATTTCGGGGTTTTCCTCGTGATGGGGATCTCCGTCGAGCTCGGATGTCCTGGTGACACTATCACTGGCCTCAGGCATCTTTCTCTTCGGGATTCTCATCCCGGGGGAAACTTCCGCTGGTCCCTCGCCTCCGTGCTGCAGCACCTAGAGGCGGATCACTCTCTCCTTCCTCGCGGAGTCCGGGTCGACTGGGCGTCGGAGCCCTTTTCCCCTTTTCTTTTCCTTCCTCTGGCCCCCCTGGTCACCCGGCTGCCTCGGAGGGTCCGACGACGTCGAAGGGCCCAAGATGGCCATGGGCAGGATCTGTTCGGCCATCTTGGCGAGGAGCTGGGGGTTCTTCACGAGCGCCTCAGCTATTGCCCTCACCAGGGTGGCGTTCACTTCTTGGGGGGAAAACGACTCCCCCGCGCTCTAATCTCTCTCCTCCTGAGTGGATGCCATCGGAGTGGTAGAGGTGAGCACCGTGGTGGTTACTTCCTTCTGCAAGGCCACCTCCATTGGCTCTCCCGGATCCGTCCCCATAAGCTCCTGGAGATCCTCCAGCTCTGCCGCCGTCAACTCCCGATCTGGAATGTGCAATTCCAGTAGTTCGGATAGTATCAAATCCGCGTCACCTTGCAGCGACTCGGATTCGATATCCTTATCTCCCTCGACAGGTCGTACCTCGTCGAGGGTGTCTCTCAACCCCTGAGGGTTGCACCTACCTTCGTGGGCTTCCTCAGCCGTATCCACGACCTTCTGTACCAGCACGTCGAGGATTCTATCCTTCGCGATTCTCTTTAGCTACTACGTGCACTGACACGATTCTCACGAAGAGCACTTAGAATTTCTTCCGCACTGTGTGCCGGTCGAAACAGAAAAGAGCTCGCCTCGTGGTCAGCTTCCCGAATTCGTGGAAATTCGGGGGTGGGCGATTGAGGGCGCATTTCGATTGAATCGATCGCCACCGGTGGTCCCCCCTGGTGACATTCGACCCATATTTGCATATGGGCGCGCTCTTTCAAATACCTGAGATGACCTGTCAATCACAGGTATTTAAACTTTCGCTCCTTGACTCGGCCCGTCAAGTAGCGCGCCCCTGCGAGCGGAATCTGTACTCCTGAACACGGTCGGTCAATAACGTTACCCCCAGAAGAGTGACTATTGTACCAAGCGAGCGATAATTCAGTTTCGGTTAATTATTTTCTGTTTTTCCTATTTCTTTCGATATTTTCCATCGCCCCTTTCCGGCTCCTAGGCCATTCCTCCCCCGGGTGAATGAGGAGAACAGCGTTCGGTGCAATGGAAAAGGCTACCTCGCAGGGGAAAATCGATGCTTTCGCTTCTCAGCGGAGGAGAATTATCTCATTACCCCACAATCACCCTCCCCGGGTGAATGAGAGAACAAGGTCATGAGTTTCGGAGAATCTCTCCTCGCCATGAAATTTCGCACTTCCGGATTCCTTTTGTTTGCACGAAAGGAAAAATCCGTCACTCGGAAAAATTATTTATTAATTTTTCTCGGCATTATCCTTGGGATAATTATTTTTCTTTCGGGGAAAAAGTAAAATTTTTCCCCCGGATCATCACTACGATGATTTCTCCTCCTCATTCCTAATGTTTTCTCGTACTCCGTTTTGGCGGGGCCCCATGTTGGGCGCCATTTTGTAAGGGATTTTCGCCGGTGCTTCACCAGCAACCATCCCAAACTATTTTGGCATTTTCTCTATCGCTCAATTATGTCGGGCGCCAACAGGATTTTTACGGAAAATCCAACGGTAAAACGGCCTCAGAGGATAACTCGTCTACCCTGAGGACTTCTCGTGGCGGGACTAACAATGCCGAGCCAGCATCAGCGTAAAACGGTAGAGTGGGCGAGGCCCACCATACTAAGAGTAATTCACTCGATCGACCTTCGTCTTTTCAGCCGAGAGACCTCGATAAAGCGTATCTTCCAGCAGCCATTCCTCCATGTATCTTTCGCCGAGGATGTTTCCATTCCTCTGACGTATTCCTTTCCTCTCCAGAGTGGCTCCACTCTGAAGAAGTCGACCATTACCTGCGAATCCTTCTCGCTTCTCGGAGCGCCGAACACTGAGAGGCGCATGCGACACAGGTTTCCGGAGACTTATTCTCACCCCCCTGTGCCCACCCCAACTCAACCTCAATGCTTGGTAAAAGCACTATCGTATCTAGCGTAAAACGGTAGAGTGGGCGAGGCCCACCATACTAAGAGTAATTCACTCGATCGACCTTCGTCCACCACCACCAATCAGCTCGACGGCAATCGAGAGGTCGCTAGTCGTCTCACCTAGCCGTTGGCTTCTTGTCTAAGTCGATAGCGTCTCTAGAATCACCCAGTTAGAACGCCAGTACGTTGGCCCGTTTCCCCCAAACACAGCTGGGCGCGTTTCTAGATAACGCGACAGGGTATCGACAGCCTCTCTATAATGTTCAGAAGCATGGTTTCACCCAAACCACGCCTCTTGGCATTATTTGATTGGTCTATTCACCTCACGCGCGGTTCACTTAAACCACCGTTCGATGTCACTCTTTTCTCTCGCTCAACTTCTTCAGCTAGCGTTAGATGTCACTCTCCTCTCTCCCCCTCACTCTAACCATTCTTGTCTCATGGATCTTCGTGTTGGTACAACAGTTTACAGTAACGAGAAAATCTCGTTACAAATGTCAAGAAAAATGTCAGGGACATGGAATGCCCCAAATGTATATGAGGCATTCCATGTCAAATCGAGACGCCAAATGTATATGAGGTATCCCATGTCAAATCGAGAAGGTGTTGACCCTGACCATCTTAAAAATGAACGGCGATTTTTCCTCTGGTAGCGGTTCACGAAATACTTATCTTCTGAATTTCTTCAATTTTTTTCAATCACCCACTACAAAGACGATTTATTTTTTATGATTTTTGCTTTTTTAAACATACTAGGCAGATCGCGCGTTTCACGCGCGCTAGCTAGGTTGCATGAAATTGATATTCGTCCTCATTTTTTAAAATTCTAAATCCCCCGACTTACGAACTACGTGATCCTACATTATGTCAATGTTTTTATTATATTTAAATCATGTTTTAATATTTATATCTGAAATAATTATAATTATTGTGATAATTAAATTAACCAACTATAAACGAACTTCAAACAGAAAATTCACTTCATTCTCAGGACAACTTCACAAATGTTAACGATATTCAAATCGATTTGTCATACAAATTGATGGATCGAATCGAAAGTTTTATCATTACCAATAAATGATTTCGAAAAATGGAAACTATCAATGCATTTTTAATGGGGCATCATTTCGGTGTCAATTTTTTGAACGCAAATGTGATAGTATTTTCATATTTAAGAAATACTTGCACAGATTTGGACAATAATCGAGGAAATTTTCCTCATTAACAGGAACAAATTTAAATTTTCGCAGCGTGATATCCCAACATCGAAATATTATTGCTTATCAAAATTTATCTAGTGGATGGAATGGATAAAACACGGTATTAGTTGCAAAATCTCGATGAGATCTTTGAATTAGAATATAATACATCCCCGCTGGTGAAGTGCAAAGCATCATTTTTTGTCAGAAACTATGATTTTTGAAGTGTGACATGAACTAAAAACTAGAAACAATCTACCATAATTGGATGAAAATTCAACGAAATCAGATTTTTTATGTACCATTCTGAAGAACTATCAATACTCTTCAAAATGATATATGAATTAATCACTTTACTTCGACGATAGTGATTGAAAAATGCGAACTAATCTGAATTCCGAAAAAAATCAAGAAATTCAATTCTTGACAACTTTGGCTTCCGGATGGATGTCGCGTTTGGATTCAGCGTTGCGCCGACGTTTCGCAAACATTGCAGTATGCATCTTCAGGGCTATGAGCTCCGATTCTGAGCTCCGATGTCTAGGGGTAGTCCTTATATGCCTTCCCTTGTGGCGGTGAGGGAAGGGAAGGGGGGGGGGTGGTCAGCCAATCATATGTTTTTAATTGATCAGCTGGTCAATTAAAAAACCTATTAGCTCCCTAATGTATAGAGCACTCACAATCTCTCAACCCTCCAACGTTGACAGTGAAGTTGAACATCTTGAGATAGCTCTGACCAAGAATAGATATAACATCCAATAAATTCGGAAGGTCAAGAAGAAGCTACACAGCCCTCATCTCCCGAAGCACTAATCCTGCGGAAAACCAGGAAAGACCAAAAGTGGCCCTCTTCCCCTATCTGAGAGGTACAACAGAACGCGTAAGTAGAGTACTTGGCAAACATAACATTCGAACGATCTTCCACCCTCCAAAGAAGATCGGACAGATGCTGCCAAGTGCAAAGGATCCAAGACCACCTCTGAGCACACCACGAGTGTACGAGATCCCCTGCGGGAAAGTGTACATTGCAGAAACCGGGAGGAAGATCAGTACACGGATCAAGGAACACCAGCGGTGCTCCAACTACGGCCCCTTAGAACAGTCTGCCCCGGCTGAACACTGGATAGACACTGGACATACTATCCAGTATGACCAAGCCAGAATGTTGGCCAAATCTCAAGGGTATTCGAAAGGAAATACCGAGAGGGTTTGGAGATCCATAAAAACCCTAACAACCTCAACAGGGACAGAGGATTTCAAGTGAACCCCATTTGGAAAATCGTCCTCCCGGTTTTTTAATTGACCAGCTAATCAATTAAAAACATATGATTGGCTGACCACCCGCCCTTCCCCTTCCCCCACCACCACAAGGGAAGGCATATAAGGACTACCCCTAGACACCGGAGAATCGGAGCTCATAGCCCTGAAGATGCAGACTGCAATGTTTGCAAAACGCCGGCGCAACGCTGAATCCAAACGCGGCATCCATTCGGAAGCCAAAGATGTCATTAATCATGGCCGCGAAAGCCTTAAAACTAAAATTCAATTCTTAGATAAAATCTCCTATAAGTTGATCAAACTTGGCCGTAATTAAATAATTCAGGGGTCAATTTGAAGGCAATTTAATGTGCTTTGAATTAAATGTAATGGATTTCTACAAATTTGGAGAAAAAAACAGAAAATATCATCATTTATAGAAAAACAATGGAAATAGTCAAAACGTGAAATGCCAAAATCGATGCATTATCGCTTGTAACAATTGATCTAATAGTTGTAATGAATAATACGAGACATCAATTTGAAGATCCCGATGAGACCTTCAAATTGACATATGATATATCCTCGCTGATTAAGTATAAACCCTTGATAAATTACAAAAACTGTCATTTTCTAGGTGTGACAAAAGATAAAAAATGGAAAACAATTGTAATAACTTGATGAAAATCCGATTAAATCTCATTTTTAATAGAGCATTTTGAAGAACAGTAAATTTTCTTCAAAATGATGTATAAATATCTCTGTTTAGGCCACTTGAAAGCATCGAAAAATCCATCCAAACTTAATTTTTCAAGTGAAACATGAAAATTCACTTATCGCCTAAAACTTTCATAACTCAATGAAAAATGGATGAATCAGGCGTCACTTTGGAGCTCATTTAATGAGCTTTCCAATGAGTATACTATATATATGGTTCATGGAAAAGGAAAAAAAACTTGAGCATAGAAACCAAAGAAAAAAGCCTGGTAACGCTCACGGATCTTTTACGTATGATGAAATTCACGTCTGAAATTCACGTGTCAAATTCTGGAAATTTTTATCGTGTTCAAGTTCCACGGACATTTCACGAAATATTATCATGGAGCAAGACGGAACGCGGGGCAATGTGAAACGGGGGGCAAAGTGGGACGCGTGGCAAAGTGAAACGGGGGGTAAAGTGGAACGGCAGTGAATTTCGATTTCCAAAAACTATAGGACTTTTTCGTTTTCTTCCGAATTAAAAGCTTCGTCATTGTGATTATTTTTCGAATTTTTTATTTTGGGTCTAAAAATGACTAGGAATGTCATGAAACGTAAACAAATGATGTTTTTGAAGAATGTCTGTATATATTGTGAGGTATTTTTCCAAGCGCGTCTGCGGGATTCAGGCGCGTGGTTCTCCACGAACGTTTAGCGACCCTTCGGACTCTCTCAACCCGAAATTAGAACGACGGGGATAAACGAGAGGAGACAAAATACCAAAAAAGGGCGCCAGTCCTTTTTACCGCCAAAGGACAAGGTCATACCGTTGAGACGCGTTCCACGACTAGCTCGGATAACCGCGGAGGCGTGTGGGAACAGGCTACAGTGAGCGTAACTCAACACTATGTAAATTTTATAAAATAATCAAAAAAAGTATAGTCCAATCCATGAGTTACGGTAGGGACGTTTTACTCGTCCATATGATAGTCAATGTAGAATTTTGTGTACAAGGGCGGGAGAGGACTCACGCGAGCAAAGACACTACACAAACCAAATTAAATCAAAAGGAAGCAATCTTGATTCAGTGATTACTTGAACAAACAAGGTTCAATACTTGACCTTAAGTGAGCTTAACAAAAAAAAATTATATAATTCAATTATTGATAATAACCCACGAAAGAAATAATAATAGTTGTGAAGGTGCGTGGTAGAGGCTAGGATGCGAGGATCACCCGTACGCGACGACGACCCGAGAGCCACGACACGAAAATGATTGGGGAAGATTAACACAATAAATGAGTAATGACCAATTTATCCCCCCACAGAAAATGTCCGTAATAATAATGAACAACAAAGAATCAAAATTATAAGAGCAATCCAATAATCAAGTAGCTGAAGGCTACTGAGTGCCGCGTCACAAGCAGACTCGAATGAAGTCTCAAACGGCCCAAAATGGACGCCGGAGTGAATTTGCTACGAGAATCACGCGTGCACTCACAATGTAATTCGACGCTCACCGTAATTTTGCGAGAAATGCTCCAGGAAGCTTGTCTGGACCCTCTTAGCGGCAGCGACCTCTCGAGGTAGGCCGGCAGAAAATCCGGGGAAAACACTACAAATACTTTGTGAATTCCGGGCCGTACATCGCCCCGAGGAACCGCTAAATCTTTCCTACCCCCACCCGATCACGTGATGAAGCGTGGAGAATCCGGGTTATTCGATGATTTTGAATTTGGAATTTTAAATTGTTCTAATTCCCAATTCCTGAGTCCCAAAAAACTGAGACATGCGCCTCGCGGTCGGTGGATGTGATCCGCGTTGAACGGCGCAGAAGCCAACATAATCCGATGCTCCCTCAATGCTGTAGCATCAGTTTTTTACTGGGCGGCCGTATGCCACCGATCCATCGGTAAGGAGGTGGGGGTTCCCACGTAGAGGCTTGAGATGCCTGCTGGCGTGCGTCAATCGTCTCTCGCGTTCGTCGTGGTGTGAGTCTCCCAGACTCGGTGTGTGCGTGCTCGTCGGTGTGCCACTCCTCTGCTGTAGCGCCGTTTTGTAGCCATTCCCGATGCTCCGCTCCACTCCCCTCGTCACGAAGCTCAAGTAACCCACGGTGAGCGCGATCGACAGAGTTCGAGAGAATAATGGAAGAGAAGGTAAATAAAAGGAATAAAAAAAATAAAATGACGATGGTGGCCCTGGGCGATCCGACTCCTCGCTGGGGTAAAACTACTAATTCCCCCCCATGATCCGTGGTCAGTTCAGGCGAGGAACAGTACATGATTTTTTTATCATGTTACAACTGCCCCCCCCCCCAGACTGAACTGCCGGGGTGACGTGTCCGATAGACCAACTTTCGCAAATGCCCGCGAGGAGCGGGACCCAGTAGCCAAGAGAATAAAAAAAAAACCAAAAACAAAAAAAAACAAACAATTACAGCCCACTCCAACCAATACTATAATGACGCCATGGTACCAGATGCCTAGTTTGATGGGGACCGAAACAAATTACAAAAAAAAAAAATTAATGAGGATGCACCGTCAGGACGTGAAATGTTACCCATTCGCGGTGTTAGTACCCTTGTTCCCCCAAAAAAAAACTATTTTGAGGCCATCATCCCATGGATTCAACATGTCATATATTTGCAGAGTACAAAATGGTATCTTATGCAGTTGGTCGCCCTTTCCAGGGCGCCAGTCGCGGTCCTTATCTGGCCTCTTACGCGCTTATGCGCGGATCTTGGGGTGAACAAGCCTCGTCCCTGGTGGCCTTTCAATGCCGTAACGCCCAGGGTTGCAGTAGAGGCAGTTCGTAATGTTCATGCCTTCCTCCCCGCATTTCCCGCAAAATGTCCCCCTGAAATCCGGGCAGTCCGAAGCCCGATGAGATGGGTTACTGCAGTTGCTGCAGCCCGAACGGGCACCCCATTCCATCCACATGTGTAGGCTTCGCTCGATCTGGTTGGCGAGGTCCTGAGCTCGACAATTGCTCTCCTCCGCCCTGACATACGGCAGGGGTCTGTAGCGCGCGTGAGTCGTGCATGCCTGCAAGCGTGGAGGGTCGCTCACCACGATGGACTTCAGGTACGCCATCACTCTCTCTACTAGTATCTGGAGCTTGGGCACAATAGGCACCACCTCGTCGAAAACGGGGTGTTCGCTCTGGAGGGATGGCTTTTCCACCATCTCCTCCAAGATTGCCAAACCCTCCGTGGTTGATTTCAGGCCGGCCAAGGCCCGCTTCACCTTAACCTGCTCCATGCTGTAGGAAGGGAATAATGGACCATAACACTAATGAGATGAAATGATAAATACTACGGGTTTCCTGATCTCGTGGCTCACTTGTCGTCCGAGTCGCGCGTGAGTCGCCCGTCATCCGCGGTTACCACAAGTTGTAAATCTTTAACATGGTGGCGTCCCGCGACTCTCCCTTCCTCATCTAATAACTTGTAAACGAAATCGGAGTTAGTGTCTTTTATCCGATATAGTTTGGTACTCCATTTACGCGCTAATTCCGACGTAAAGCCCTTCGGCCCAAGGATAAATTTTGGATTTTACACCTGAATAAATCGCCTNCTGCTGTAGCGCCGTTTTGTAGCCATTCCCGATGCTCCGCTCCACTCCCCTCGTCACGAAGCTCAAGTAACCCACGGTGAGCGCGATCGACAGAGTTCGAGAGAATAATGGAAGAGAAGGTAAATAAAAGGAATAAAAAAAATAAAATGACGATGGTGGCCCTGGGCGATCCGACTCCTCGCTGGGGTAAAACTACTAATTCCCCCCCATGATCCGTGGTCAGTTCAGGCGAGGAACAGTACATGATTTTTTTATCATGTTACAACTGCCCCCCCCCCCAGACTGAACTGCCGGGGTGACGTGTCCGATAGACCAACTTTCGCAAATGCCCGCGAGGAGCGGGACCCAGTAGCCAAGAGAATAAAAAAAAAACCAAAAACAAAAAAAAACAAACAATTACAGCCCACTCCAACCAATACTATAATGACGCCATGGTACCAGATGCCTAGTTTGATGGGGACCGAAACAAATTACAAAAAAAAAAAATTAATGAGGATGCACCGTCAGGACGTGAAATGTTACCCATTCGCGGTGTTAGTACCCTTGTTCCCCCAAAAAAAAACTATTTTGAGGCCATCATCCCATGGATTCAACATGTCATATATTTGCAGAGTACAAAATGGTATCTTATGCAGTTGGTCGCCCTTTCCAGGGCGCCAGTCGCGGTCCTTATCTGGCCTCTTACGCGCTTATGCGCGGATCTTGGGGTGAACAAGCCTCGTCCCTGGTGGCCTTTCAATGCCGTAACGCCCAGGGTTGCAGTAGAGGCAGTTCGTAATGTTCATGCCTTCCTCCCCGCATTTCCCGCAAAATGTCCCCCTGAAATCCGGGCAGTCCGAAGCCCGATGAGATGGGTTACTGCAGTTGCTGCAGCCCGAACGGGCACCCCATTCCATCCACATGTGTAGGCTTCGCTCGATCTGGTTGGCGAGGTCCTGAGCTCGACAATTGCTCTCCTCCGCCCTGACATACGGCAGGGGTCTGTAGCGCGCGTGAGTCGTGCATGCCTGCAAGCGTGGAGGGTCGCTCACCACGATGGACTTCAGGTACGCCATCACTCTCTCTACTAGTATCTGGAGCTTGGGCACAATAGGCACCACCTCGTCGAAAACGGGGTGTTCGCTCTGGAGGGATGGCTTTTCCACCATCTCCTCCAAGATTGCCAAACCCTCCGTGGTTGATTTCAGGCCGGCCAAGGCCCGCTTCACCTTAACCTGCTCCATGCTGTAGGAAGGGAATAATGGACCATAACACTAATGAGATGAAATGATAAATACTACGGGTTTCCTGATCTCGTGGCTCACTTGTCGTCCGAGTCGCGCGTGAGTCGCCCGTCATCCGCGGTTACCACAAGTTGTAAATCTTTAACATGGTGGCGTCCCGCGACTCTCCCTTCCTCATCTAATAACTTGTAAACGAAATCGGAGTTAGTGTCTTTTATCCGATATAGTTTGGTACTCCATTTACGCGCTAATTCCGACGTAAAGCCCTTCGGCCCAAGGATAAATTTTGGATTTTACACCTGAATAAATCGCCTTCTGCAAATCTTACGTCACGATGATGACGATTGAAATAACGAGCTTGTTGCTCGACAGATTTATCCAGGTTGTCGGTAATTAAATCATAAATTTCCGTCATGCGTTCCATACGTTTTGTCCATTTGGCCGTGTTCAGTACCGCGATTTCTTCGTCGAGTGCTTTCATCTTCCGCAAAAATAAACTATCGCAGGACTGACGACCGAAATTCAACAACGCGGGCGAGACGTGGAGTGAAGTATGGAGCGCGGTATTATATGCTGAACGAAATTCGTGCAAGTGTGAATCCCGTTCTCGATGATCAATGAAACAGATAATCATCGTCTTGAGGACGCGGTTTACGCGTTCCACTGAGTTGGCTTGTGCGTGGTACGGCGGAGTAGTTGTATGACGCATATCAAAATATCTCGCCATCTCCTGCATTAATTTATTTTTGAATTCCGTACCATTATCTGTAAGGATCACTCTAGGTGTTCCCCAGCGAAATATTATCAGACTTTCAAATTCGGCGATGATAGATTTACCATCTGCCTTTTTCAATGGGGCCACCTCCACCCACTTAGTGAACCAATCTTGAAAAACTAAGAGGTAACAATAACCTGATTTGCTCGGAGGGAAAGGGCCCATGATATCCGCGGCAACCACTGTCCACGGCTCATGAAAAACGCGTTGTCCCATCAAACCCGCAGGTTGTAACTATGAGACTTTACACGTCTGACAAACTTCACATGATGTGACATATTTCCACTTAGTATTTTTGCGCAAGAGGTGCGTAATAGGCTCGGCCATCGCGGCAAAGTCGGGAATAAAATGCCGATACCATGATGACATACCGAGGAAACGTCTAATTTGACGTATGGTACGTGGTTCCGGATAATTCAAGACTGATTCGACCTTCGAAGGATCGATATGAAGACCAGTTTCATCCACGATAAACCCAAGATATTGGACGCGGTTACTACAAAACACACTTTTTTCCAAATTGATTTCGAGGTTTGCATCGCGCAGCCTCGTGAGAACTAACTCCAGATACTTGAGATGATCTTCAAATGTCTGGGTGACAACAATAATGTCGTCCAAATACGCGAACGCGAGGGGCTCGGGTTCAGGACCGATAATCCTATCTGCGAGGCGTTGAAACGCCGCGGGTGCATTTGTTAAACCAAATGGCATCCCTACAAATTCGAACGTGCCCAGACCCGGAACAGAAAACGCGGTTAATTCACAGATTTCTGGATCCAGAGGCACTTGATGATAGGCCTGTTTGAGATCTAGTGTGGTGATATAACGCGCGGAACGCAGCTTATCCAAAATTCCCACTAAATTCGGGATCGGGTACGCGTCCTTTTTCGTTAATTTATTCAACCACCGGAAATCAAGACATAATCGCTATTTACCGTGAGACTTTTTCACCATGACAATGGGATTATTCCAGGCACTCTCAGATGGGCGAATAACTCCAGCCTCCACGAGTGCTTTTACTTGCCGCACGAGTTCTTGTTGTATAATTGGGGACATCGGGTAACTTTTCAACCTGAATGGTGTATGGTCACGTGGCCCTATGATTTTATGAGACGTTAAATTCGTGAATTTAATTTTGTCACGCAGTGGGAGTACTAACCGACGCACGAGTTTATCTATAACTTCGCGTTCAGTCTGATTTGTTTGTACTACCCCACAAATCTCATTTGCTTCGGTAAAATCGCGAGTTTCAATCGGGAATTGATGATCGTCACCGTCCATTCACCACTCATTTGCTCTACCATGGAAGCCAAAACCGAAAATACGGACAAAGTCCATTCCTAACAACACGAGTCGATTCAAACCACGGGTTACCTGAAATTCTACTACGTGTGTAATTTCCTTAATCGTGATTGGGACTAAAACATCCTCAGCTACCGTTTCCGCGTGCCCATTAGCCATTGCAACGATCGGCGACGCGGGTGGCTTAATCTTTAATTTGAGATCTTTAATCCACGAGTCGGGTAAATTTCTAAGACATGACTTTGTAGCTCCGGGATCCATCAGAGCATACAGTTCACATGAACCAACTGACAGCGGCAAGAATATTCGCGCCCCTAGCGGTTTCTCCGCGGCATGACTCGAAGTCGCTGCGAAACTTTCCTCCCCATGTGACGTTGCGGGTGCACCTGCAACCTCACTTTCCCTAGATTCGCGTTCTATCGTGGAATTAGTTTCCGAATCGGTGATCAGCCGCTCAGACTTCTCGCGATACAAATGTTCATACGTAGGTGGAAACTCAGCCTCGTCATTATTGAGTGTTACTGCGGTACCGTGGTTCAGTTTATGACTCGAACTTGGATTTTTACTCTTAGAGAATGGTATGGAATTATTGGGGATCACGTCAGACTGCGTGATGTTCCGGCTTGAATCATTGAAACGCACCCCTCGATTCCTAGATTTGGAAGAAAGCCGCGTTCCGCAGTTATTATGAACCGTGATAGTCGAAAAATCCTCTTCGTTCTCAGAAATCTCATCATGGGATATAGCCAAAGTCAATTTAGGGGATTGACGGTCTGAAACGCGCGGTTTAGGAGTATGTTGGGTCCTTGGAACCTTGGGAGACAGCGCGGGACCCTTTATTGGTGCGCTCCCTTTGCGTTTTCCCCTACCGTTTGTTTTGGTGGATGATTTTTACAAACAGGAGATTTGACACCCCTTGTTCCACACACATAACAATAGATTTCGGTCTGCAGCTGCTTACAGCTCGCGCGTTTGTGACCGTTCTTCTGGCAATTATAGCAGAAGTCAGTCGACTTAGATGATGTCGACGTTACTGGTGGTGTGCCAGCCTGAGGGGTTTTAGCTGGGGACATCCGTCCGGCAGCTGAAAAATTTGTTTTAGGCTTTGCAGCTTTAGTCGCTGATGAGTAGGAACGTGCTGGTGAAGCCGGAGGCTGAATCGCGGCAGCTTGAGGAGCGACAGGGGCTTTTTGACTGGAAGGTCTCCGAGACTAACTTTTATGCTCGGATTTCTTCGCATCTGTATTTAATTTTGCGGGCTTTTGAGGCCTGGTTGCCTCACTGACCTCATTAGACGGCTCGTGCGCGTCTGGAGGTGGTTTCAGTGGATTGCGATTGTGCCTCCAGTCGAAATCTAACACAAGATTTTCCAGTTCGTCAAATATAGTAAAATCATTGCGATGAATCATCGGATGATACTCCGGGCGCAAATGATTGTAAGCAATGTCAAGGCGGGCTGCTTCCGAGAAATTAGTATTATTCGATAAGCGCCACATTAGACGAACTGCATCTAAATAGTCTGCAACGCTTTCGAGAGGCCCTTGCGTCCTGTTTACGATGTAGCAATTTTTCAAACGTCTTGAAACGGTCGCGGCGGTCTTCCCACCAATTATATGCGACCCCTTCAAGGATTGTAGGCAGAACTTGGAATAATTCATCGTCAGGAATACCGCACGTTTCCTGACGGACTCTTAATTAACGGATAAATTCGTCAATACTCTCATGAGGTAACCCTGCGAAACTCAGTTTCCATCCCAAAAGTCGATCAAACATGGCCGCGTTATAACATTTGCCTTGACGACCAGGAGGAAGATGATCTAGTCGGGCATCTGAGGCGATAGGACTTGGATAGAATTGGCCATTCATCCAAAAACCTGCGATTGGGGAAGGTAGATGCGGGTCAAGTCCCGCTGGCATCGTATGTGGCTGAGAATGACTAGGGGTTGAAATAGTAGGCCTTGGAGGCCCTTGACTTTCGTCCGTGAAGTGAACGCGCTGATGGCGCTGATTTCTTGCATGAGCGTCCATAATGGACGCGAGTTGATCGAGAATCGATGCTTCTTGATTTGGATTTGAGGCACTGGTGGTTACGGTGGTGTTGCCCTCCGCTTGACCATACCATATGCGGGGAATGGTCCCGGACCTCTGATAATACTGAGGCCCCTCGTATCGATTTGAATTTGTGGTCCCATGACCGCCCATTCTCGGAGGTGGTGCTTGGGATCTAGAGGTGTCTCTCCCCGATGTGTTAGTTGGCACTTCCGGGAGGACTGGGCCTGGATAACCTTGGATCCAATAGTACGAACCGCGTGGATCTCGTGGAGTTTGGTTCAGATTCGGCTGGACCGAAGATTGGGGTAAATCACCTGCACCAAACCCCCTATTATTTTGAGGTGAGCTTGCGTGTTGAGGGATCCCCGGTGGGCGTGAGCTACGGCTCACGTTCTCAAACATGGACCACATGTTGTGCAATACACTGTTCGCAGAGGTTGATGTGAGAGTGGCTGTGGTTGACGTGGGTTGCACTGAGGATCATGCGACCCCGGGCTGAAGAATCGCGGGGTTAATGCGCGATCGATCTGGTAAGGGCTGTTGGTGCTCCTCATTATGAACTGAGTCCGGCCCCGCGGCATTAGCACCCTCGAAATCAAATTCATCGAGGTTGAGATCACTGAAACCCTCAATGTAATCGTCGGTCACAGACCATGGTACTCCATCGTATTTCATGCGGAATAATACGCGAAGCGCTCTGTCGACTAACACGTCATACGATTCTACTGGACTACCGCCGACGGATGGCAGGAAAGCGCGAAGATGCGCGATGTCCATCGAACGGAGGTACCGCGTCACTTTCATGCGTTCATCCATGTTTATTCAATATTCACAAAAAAATACTTGAAATAAAAAATACGCCAAGCACGTCGTTCACAAATCATATTGACTAAAGGGACCTGATATCTCAAGTGAATGAATCCAGTAACATATATGAATGGAAAGGTCGCCATTGGAGACGCTAAATAACAAAACGCCCTCTACAAATTGCCGGCTTGAGAGAACACATAGATGATACATACGCTCATATGTCCATTTGTGAGCAGACTTTTATATATCTGTGAGCACTTCTAAACTAGCCATCTTGAAAAAACTAGCGCCACCAACGGTAGTTACCGTCGCCAATTACCAATTGGATTTTCAGAAAAAAGTCCAATTGGCGCGCCCGGTTTTGGTGTAAGTCAATTACACTGGACACTTTCCATCATAGGGCACTGTCTAACACAGTGCCAAAAAGGAGAACTGTGATTGATCAAAGACATATCTTTGTTAACAATGTGTCACTCTGTGGCACTTGATGGAAAGTACCGATTGTTACCGATCAATTCNTTGTGAGCAGACTTTTATATATCTGTGAGCACTTCTAAACTAGCCATCTTGAAAAAACTAGCGCCACCAACGGTAGTTACCGTCGCCAATTACCAATTGGATTTTCAGAAAAAAGTCCAATTGGCGCGCCCGGTTTTGGTGTAAGTCAATTACACTGGACACTTTCCATCATAGGGCACTGTCTAACACAGTGCCAAAAAGGAGAACTGTGATTGATCAAAGACATATCTTTGTTAACAATGTGTCACTCTGTGGCACTTGATGGAAAGTACCGATTGTTACCGATCAATTCATTAGGATAGAACGCCTCAGTACTTCATCAGTGGATTGCAACATTACTCAACCGGAGTATTCAAAATCTCAATTGATTCAAATGAATATGGTATTAAAAATTTACATAATTTCCAGTTGATTCCTCGATCGACCGTTGAATCGGGATAATCTACAATCGAATGTTTTTCAAGTAACTATGTCACCAAACTTTGATTTAATTTCGGAGATTGTACAATATTTTCCCCGAAAGTTGTTTATTGCTTTCTAGAAATGAACTTCGACACCCATCTATCAACTACTCAATTACACATAATTTTTATTTTCTGAAGTGTACACAAAAAACCGGGCGCGCCAAGTGGACCTTTTTCTGAAAATCGAATTGGCAATTGGCGACGCTAGTTACCGTTGGTGGCGCTAGTTTTTCAAGATGGCTAGTTTAGGAGTGCTCACAGATATATAAAAGTCTGCTCACACATAGACATATGAGCGTATGTATCATCTATGTGTTCTCTCAAGCCGGCAATTTGTAGAGGGCGTTTTGTTATTTAGCGTCTCCAATGGCGACCTTTCCATTCATATATGTTACTGGATTCATTCACTTGAGATATCAGGTCCCTCTAGTCAATATGATTTGTGAACGACGTGCTTGGCGTATTTTTTATTTCAAGTATTTTTTTGTGAATAAAAGTGAGGATATTTTTTTGGAAAATAGGATCAGGCAATAAAACGTCAACTTGGCAAAATTTTTTCACAAAAGTTTTTTTGTGATTTTTTTTTATAGGATTTCACTCATTTTTGTAAAGCATAACAATCTTTTGCAAAATAATATGGTTAACTAAAACAATTATCCATTAATAGAGTTTCTCCTCAATTTTTTAGCTCTCTATATTATATTTGGAATTACGTCGGAATAAAATCATCCATAATAGTCTTCAAATGGTTGAATTGCATAAAAAAATTTTACGGAGACTTATGACTGCTCAGATTGGTTTCGACCAAAGGTACTCAGGTGTCTACCAGTCGTGAAGGGTCTGAGTCAGATTTTAGACACATACAC
>NW_021681043.1:36048-36871 GCF_001412515.2 Diachasma alloeum
CCAGTGAGAAAAATAATAGTTTCGCGGCGCACAGTGACTCCCGGTAATTAAAAATTCACCTCTCCCCTCCTAATTGAGATTAAGGGATGAAAAAAACGGCAGTTCGCCGGAGAATTAAATTCTCCATTAATTAACTCTCTTTCATCCCTTAATCTCTGTAACAAAAAAATAAAAACTGCCATGGAAGTCAGGGGACAGTAAGAAAAATATTTTTTTCGCGGCGCATACTGACTTTTCACCATTCGCTCGCGAATTAAAAATTCACTTCTTCCCTCCTAATTGAAATTAAGGGATGAAAAAAAGGCTGTTTGACGGAGAACTAAATTACCCATCAATTAACCCTCTTTCATCCCTTAATCTCTGTAACAAAAAAATAAAAACTGCCATGGAAGTCAGGGGACAGTAAGAAAAATATTTTTTTCGCGGCGCATACTGACTTTTCACCATTCGCTCGCGAATTAAAAATTCACTTCTTCCCTCCTAATTGAGATTACGGAATGAAACAAGCAGGAGTTCGAGCTTATTTGACAGAAGACATTTGACCGTAACTTGTTACGCTATCATTATCATCAGTATTTTTTCTTCTACCAATTCCATTGGTAGTAAGCTTCCGAATGTATTCGTGGCGATTTTCTGTCCCTGCGACAGGCATGTATATATATATATATATATATAGATATATATATACAAAAATCCAAATGCCTCCTTTATGCCTAAAGGAGGTTAGGCGGTGTTTGAGGTGAATTTGAGAGTGAATTTCTGTGGTTCCCGGTAGCTTAGTCGGTAAGAGTGCCCGGCGCGTATCTGGGAGACCCGGGTTCGA
>NW_021681043.1:37146-38906 GCF_001412515.2 Diachasma alloeum
ATATATATATATATGATTCTTCAACTTATTGAAAAAATAGTTTTTCATAAAAATTTGAATATTTCCGAAACCGCTCGATGGATTGCGCCCATTCAAAAGACGAACGTTTAATACTATGAGAGCCGTGGTCTTACCACATTTCAACTTGCAATCATCATTTTTTGTCGCGGTATCGTGCGTACGAAAATGAAAAAAAAATGAAAAACGACATCTCGAAAACTTTGTATGGACGCATGTATATATTTTGATTGATCTAGATAGTGGCCGTCGAGACGAGTATTTTGAAAAAAAATTGAAATCCGTCGAGTAGTTTGTGAGATATTTGATAAAACATAATTACACAAAAGGTTAAATATCTCAAGAACCGCTCGGCCGATNCCCGTCGAGACCAGTATTTTGAAAAAAAATTGAAATCCGTCGAGTAGTTTGTGAGATCTTTGATAAAACATAATTACACAAAAGGTTAAATATCTCAAGAACCGCTCGGCCGATTACGCCCATCCAGAATACCAACCTTTAATATTACAAGAGCTAATACCATACCAAATTTCAACTCGCTATTCCAATTTTTTTCAAGTTATCGTGCGAACAAGATTTTTTATGAAAAGACAAACAAGGTGAATATTTTGAAAAAAAAGTGAAATCGGTCCACTAGTTTTCGAGATATTACACATAATCGATTTTCATAAAAAATAGAATATCTCCGGAACTGCTGGGCCGATTCAGCCCAGTTTCAATCCCAACCGTCCTTGTCATAAGACGAAGATCCTGTCCAAATTTGAAGTTGATATCTCCATTTTTGCGAAGGCTGGAGCGTACAACGATTTTTGGAAAAAAACAGAAAAGTGGAAATATCTCAAAAACTTCGCAAGAACGGCTATATAGGTTCTGATTTATCTGGATAGGGGATATCAAGGCGAATATTTTAAAAAAAAAAGTGAAATAGGTCCACTAGTTGTCGAGATATGACACATAATCGATTTTCATAAAAAATGGAATATCTCCGGAACTGCTGGGCCGATTCAGCCCAGTTTCAATCCCAACCGTCCTTGTCATAAGACGAAGATCCTGTCCAAATTTGAAGTTGATATCTCCATTTTTGCGAAGGCTGGAGCGTACAACGATTTTTGGAAAAAAACAGAAAAGTGGAAATATCTCAAAAACTTCGCAAGAACGGCTATATAGGTTCTGATTTATCTGGATAGGGGATATCAAGGCGAATATTTTAAAAAAAAAAGTGAAATAGGTCCACTAGTTGTCGAGATATGACACATAATCGATTTTCATAAAAAATGGAATATCTCCGGAACCACTCGGCCGATTCAGCCCAGTTTCAATCCCAACCGTCCTTGTCATAAGATGAAGATCCTGTCCGAATTTCAAGTTGATATCTCCATTTTTGCGAAGGCTAGAGAGCGTACA
This sequence comes from Diachasma alloeum, assembly GCF_001412515.2. NCBI lineage: Eukaryota > Metazoa > Arthropoda > Insecta > Hymenoptera > Braconidae > Diachasma > Diachasma alloeum. The sequence continues at coordinate 38,569 of NW_021681043.1, forward strand.
ACGATTTTTGGAAAAAAACAGAAAAGTGGAAATATCTCAAAAACTTTGCAGGAACGGCTATATAGGTTTCGATTGATCCAGATAGAGGGAGTTGAGACGAACATTTTGAAAAAAAAATGAAATCAGCCGATTAGTTTTTGAGATATTTGCAAAAAAAGATTCAAAAAGAAATGGCTTTTTCTCAGGAACTACTGGACCGATCGAGCTGATCCTGTGCCCAGAGTTAGTCCTAGTTAGGACCTATGATCTGACGAAATTTCAAATTTTTTTGAATTTTTTTAGCCCTCTTAGTGTTGTATTTTCTAAAACCTAATTTCCAATAAGTTGCGGGGGGGGGG